>NC_051177.1:139052190-139288347 GCF_013339695.2 Rhipicephalus sanguineus | reverse complement strand
ACAGCAGTAAAGGCTGCATTATTGTCAGTCCAGAGCACTATCAGTGGTCTGAGATGCATCAGGAGTATGCAATCTATGCAGTATAGAGAAACGAAAGCATGAAAACGTTTACACCGAGAAGAATGCTTTTTGTTCTTCTTTGCTCTGCTTGATGCATCTTCAAGCTCAAACTACAGTGAAACCTCGTTAATATGTGCCTGCTTTAGTTGCACTTACGTTTAAAACGTAGTTACCTAATGCATTTGCAGACTGCTTAAGATACAATGGTTCATCCTATGTCTACCGGTTAGTGCATACCCTGCGTACCGCGATAACTTTTGGTGCTACGAAGGTTTACTGCGCCGCTGAACTTGCCGAAGCCACAATGTGCCGCGAAAGGTCTTCCGTCTTTTCGAGAAGTGCGGATGTCGGTCGAGCAGTGATTCCGAGTTCTGCGCAATTGCAGCGACGTCTTTGCTGGTAGGGGAAAGAACAAACGGGACGTCGCGGCCGCTGAAGAACATGCCCGTATCACTTATCACCGACAACTTTATCACAGTAAGTATTTTCAGCTATCTACTCGGGCACGCGTGTGGCGTAGCGCTTCTTTAAGCCGACTGCACGCTTTTAATAGGTGACAACCGGAACGCACTGGGCCGCTTATTGCTGTTGCCTTGTTATGCAGGACCGTGTTCTAGCGCGCACCGTATTGCAGAAACGAAAGCAGCTATATCGCTTGCGGAGTTGATCGTTGCGGGTCGCGCGCGCCAGGAAACCTCGCTGCATGGACGCTATCACCTTAAACGCACGCGTACATGTATGGCAAGCGAAGCGCTGTTGTAACGCTGCTGCAAGCTTTTATTAGGCGACTACTCAAACGCACCTCCGTTCGCTGCCAGTACCTCTAGTGCATCGCGGAGTCCACGTCGCTTGCAAGAAGCTCGTCGTCGCCACGTCAACCCAATAAGCTATTTGCTGCATCTGTGCACGGTCTGGAGTGATAGGCACGAAGAACACCCCCACTGCCAAATGCATGCGCACGGTACAGCGAGCGGCCTGGCAGTCACTGCATGAGCGGGGTATACTACGCACTGCGCGCAGCTAGCAAGAGGTGATAGCGTTTCAGGAAACTGTGTCAGTTTTCGCTTAGTAGCAGATCGCGGTACAGACGCGTGCACATGTATCACGGAAAGCCGATACTGTCCGTTCTGTCACTATGTCAGTCGCTCTGTATCCCGTACGCTGTAAGAGTTTCAAAATGCTCCTAGGCGTCGCCACCGCGCGATATGGGACGGTCATGTGGAAGTGTCGGAATCTTTTCTGCACTTTGGAAAGAAGAAAGGAAGGCTTTGTGGTGGGTACTTGCTGTGGCACTGTATTCATTGCTCTGTGGACGGCGATGGCGCTCGTCAGGAGATCCAAATTTGTACTTGGTAGTTAATGTGTATACTGCCGTTTAGTGCGTAGTTATGCCACGTTCCTGGCATGTACGTATTAACGAGGTTTCTCTGCATTTCCCTTGAAGATTCAGTCGCACTTAAGCTGACAGCTAGGCGTTTGTTTGAATAAGAGAGCCGCAAAGCCAAATTCAAGGACAAGGTTGTTCAGGACGACTTGATCAGTCATTGCGCTACTTCCTGACAAAAGGAATTTGCACGGAATCACACAATTACGCATGGGACACGGAAAATTTCCTATAAAACCACATCCAGCTGATTTTATCTCCCTGTTGACGTATCCCCAGTCTGAATTGGGATTGTGGAGCTTTTTCGGAAGTCAGTTCTCCTTTATGAGGTGTCTCTTATAAGCAGGATACCAGGTTCTCATTTTCTGATTAACCCCTGTTTCGATGTAGGCATGCTGGTGCCTCTTTAATCCAAATGTGTGTTACGACAGTACCTCTTATAAAGTGGTTCAATTGCACTTGTGCTTTCTCATGGCCCCTTTTTTATGCTGACAAGTTTCTCAGTTTCAGAGGAACCAATTTTCAAGCTTTAACTGCCCTAAATGTTATAGAAATGAGGATGCCTTTTCTGGGGCTCGAGTGTTCATCAGTAAACAACCATGCGCACTCATGAACAGTGAAAAAAATAGGAGCAAGTTCAGGCTAGCTATTAAGCATTCTTTCATATTTGTTTTCACCAGTATGCTCAATGTCGGTAAGACCTCGACTTGTACTCAGAGTGGGCCCAAACAATATTTGGCAGACGCTTTACTACTGCTGTGAAACTCTGGTTCCTTGTTCATATTTTGTTTGTCCGGGACTGTACGTGCAGTAACCTCACTTTCCCCTTGTGTGCCAGTAATGTTTGACAAATCTTTTCAATAGCTATTAAGGAAGGTATATACGCTAGAAAATTGAAGAAAACTGACACTACCTGTCCATCAACAACAGGAAATAACCCTCCTAGATGGGACGCCAGGCCTTGAGTGAAGGCAGTTGTGACCTCCGCTGCAAAATACAGTTTTTTGAAACGCACGACAGCCATGGCAGGCTTGGGCACAGACATTTCTATGTTATCGTATATTGAAAAACTGTCGTGTGTGCACAAATAGAACTTGTACAGATGTGTGCCATCTGAAGCCATCTAGTCACCATATACATCAATTCTTTTGTGTAGTGTTGCATAGCTAAATAGACAGCTAAATCTTTCAACAGCAGCGGAATTAAAACGTCACCCCTAGCTTAGCGCAAAAATTGTGAGCTTAGTGCAAAATTGTAAATGCTTTCAAGACAGTGTTTTTGTTAAATAAAGGCTCGCCACATGTATAGCACCAATTTCTGGCACTTCACATTCCTATTTCGGTCAGAATGCTAACCTATTACACCGCTGTGACTTATATTTTGTACAAAAAAAGCACACAAAAGACTGCCCTTTTTATTTTGCGCTGCTGCTGCACAAGATATGCTATATAACAAGACTATTCTCTCACCCCCTGCATCAGTCCTTCTGTGCGTGGAGGATGCATGGGAGCAGATGCCCCTGCTGTGACAGAAACAGGATGGCTTGTGCCGGCCATTTCGGCAGATGCAGCTGCACAGATAGAACAATTTGAGATTTCACTTTTTCTTTATGTGTCTTGACAAATGAAGCTCGATGAGCTCTCCAGTTAATGAATACAAAAGCCAACGAACCCGCCCATTCCAAGGCATCTCCATTGATGTCATTGATGAAGGCATCATCATTGGTGTCATGTAGACCTGCCCAAACATGTGAAAGATACTGTCTTCATAAAAGATCACAATTGAGCCCAGCTGCCAGCAAACGTCACTGCAGATGTGATATGAGGCTACATAATTTCACAAGTGAAATATAGGTCAGTGGTATCAATCATGCTGTGGCTTAGCAAAAGGTGCAATCTTACAAGTTTAAAATCAAGTAAACGAAGTGAGTGAGAAATACCCTGAAGGGCACAAGCATTGCTTATTGACCAGCCCACATACTAAGGCATATCTCACAATCCTTACTGAGTATTGCAGTTGCATGACCTCCACAAAGCAGTTAAATGGTGTTTCCAAAGTCACTTTTGTAGCTGCTTTTGGAGACCATATTTATCCAATCCGGTTGTCACCCTCAAATGTTCTCCATTTCTCTCCTGTTTCATTTGTCACAGGCACCTCCCATCCATATACTAACACTGTAGTAGCAACACTTAGCGACTAAATGATATAGAATCTAGCATGCACCGCAAAATGCCAATCAATTCCCCTAAACTTTTCAACAATTTTACCACCCATTTCCATTTAATAAATTAGTGTAAACACCAGAATCTTCTACGGCAAATATACTATTTCACGTGGAATTCCATTTATTGGGGATCCTCAGCAATCAGAAAATGCATGCTACCATCCACAGTATTCGAATATGACAACTTTTTGGTGGCTCATTTGACAATTCCCAAAATTCCCGCCAAGTAGTGGAAATCCTCCCGCCGACACAGGCTTAAGTATCACATGATGGCAACATCACCTGCAATAACGTGGAGTACTAAAGCAGTGATATCAGCAAACCGATGGGCCATCTACTAAACTTCCAATGTGCGCCTCCACTTTGTGGCGCCAGTTCTACTGACACGTGCAGCTGTGTCTCCTGATGACACCATGTCATTGTCGCTAGCGTCAGTTGACGGTTCCGACCACGGGCACCTCCTTCGTCGCGAGCAAGTGGAGGTGGAGAAACGTTCCATTTTTGAACCCTCGGCAATCGAGGCTGAAACATTTTGATACTATACACTATTGTGGTGCTACTGACATAGCTGCCTCTGCAGTGCATTTTGGAGGGGGGAGGGGGGTGGGGGTCAAGCATATTTACAACTGTCCAAGAGAGATTAGAGTGCACCTAAGAAGCGCTTGCTGAAAAAAATGGCTGCGGCTTAGCTCGGCTAGGCCCGGTTATGCAAGCGAAAGCTTGTTTACTTGGTTACGCTTGCTTAGCCTTACTTGTTTACCTTGGTCATGCTTGTTTACCCTTGGTTTTACTTGAATACCGCGCGGCTTGTCGCAGGGTATCCGTTCTTCGCTTCAAGGCCATGCGGCGATACACAGCGAAACTCGGTCGACTAAGCTAGTAAAGCTTTTGCTTTAAAACGCATCGCCAGGCCCCTAAACCACCAACAGACTCTCACGCTCGCGTGCTCTTCTGCGCTAGCAGATGCGCGCGCTTCTTACGTTTTCACTTCGGACACCGAGGAAGGGCACTCGGAGAGGTAGACAGCAGTGTTGCGGAATGGGCGCCTCCATTCCATTCCAATTCCATTCCAGGGAATTATAACTTGCCGCAATTCCATTCTTTTCAATTCCTCGGAATGCAAAAGTTAGCCCATTCCCACTCCGGGAATGGTCGGGCACTTCAATTCCATTCCCGTAATTCCTCAACGTAGGAAAGGCACCTTGATAGTTTTAATGTCATCAGACGCATTAAGAAGTGCAAAAGTACGCAAAATACGTTACCAAGGTCGAGGGACAGTTGCTGACATATTTCGTGCAGTACAACCGCCCTACTAATTCCCATAGGGGCAGTTCTCCCGCTACCTATAGTTTCATGGCCAGCATGTTTGAACGAATGGCGATGTTTTAATATTGTTTAAGCTTAAATGTGTTAATTCTAAAATGACGACATAGCGTATTTTTATGCTCACAAAAGTAGCGTTAAAGAAGACTGAGCAGTTTTGCCACGCGTCTGGAGCGGCCGTGAATATGGAGAAAACTAAGATTTGGTTAATGGGGAACAAAACCCTCCAGATCTGCCGGTATTAGTTGGAACAGTGCACCGCTCGAGCACCTCGTGCCTTTGCATCGAGTACGGAACACTGGGCCGCACTGCTCGTCAGCACTCGCGCTTGTCAAGCGCGCCTCACAAGCATGGATGGGGTGAGGAGAACTTTCTGTGTTCGCCTGAGCGTAGGTATGCAATGTCTTCCTTGTCGCAAAGGTTATTTTGGTGTGTCAGGTACTAGCCTGCTCGTGAGATAAAGATCAGGCTGTGAATACAGTATTCGCCACTTTCGTGATGCGGTATCAACGGGAACCAACGCGCAGGGATAACTTGTTTTTCCCTTCAGTATCTGCTGGGATAATGCATTTGTTTGTACACTAACTTATGTCTCGGTTTCTCTTTTACAAATTGCCAGATCTTTCACACTTTTACACCACGCCTACCCTTGGCTCAGGCTAACTAAAAGTGAACCTAGAGAATGCGTTGTGGCTTTCGACTTCGAAAAAACATGTACTCAGGCCTACATGACTAATTTGAGCATGGTATTACAGCAGTAGCAATTACGAGTGTAGCAAAATACGTTCCTTCCCAATGCCCTCTTTGCTTGGCAATGCGAACACGGGTATGTACCGAGTCGTAGCAACCGAGCGAAGAAAAGATCCGAAGAAAAAGGATAACGATAATAATGAAATGATCCAACCCCGGAGCAGTGGGAGTGCGGGCTGACCAGCTCTCAGCTCGAGACTTCGGCGCAACAGAGTCTATTGGCCGCGAGATCGAGCGGAGTCGCCGCCTGGCGGCTACTGGCTGAAGCGCGCCTAGTGTGGATTGCTCCCTGCGTCGTCTGCTAGCCACGTCGTGTTTGCATGCGCGCGTACGTCCTGCACGTTCTCAAAGGGCGGTTTGTTCTGTTATGTTAGCGCGAGTTTAACTGCTCGTACGTAACCTAACAGGGTGTACAGAAGCAAATGAGCTTGCTCGGCTGCATGCGCATTGTAATAAGATCAGTGAGTGCGACTTTCGAGAGGGCTGTGTATTGGTGTCGTACCCTTCGTTCGCCAGCATTATTTCAGTGTTGGTGCCGCTTTCTGGCTCAAGCACATCCTAAAGTGCGCTTGGCATAGTCCCAAACATGAGGAGCGTTAAACAGTGTGTGAAGGCACCGTTTTAGCGACTCGTTGGTAAACAAAAACGAGGATCTAGGCCCTACACTTTCGCGTCGTTGTTAAGTGTATAACTGTGGCACTGTAGTTCATCGGTTATGCAGTAAGCTTTAGTTGTGGTTAAGATGTCCTTTTATTGTACGGTCGTGATCCCGCTACAGCGAAATATTTCTATCAAGTGAAGTCTGACACTTCGGTACTCAAACTGTCCCCTAAAAAAACAGACAAAGGAATGACACGGCAGTGATAAAACGGAGTTGCCGCGTGCAATTTTAACTTGGGATGAAATTTATGCGGAACCACCCGTGTGCTTAGATTTAGATACGTTTTGAAGAACCCAAATGTTCAAAATCAATCCCGACGGCGTGCCTTACATTTCTGTCGTATAATTTCACGCAAAACCTCATCCTTTTTTTACATTATCTTGAGCGTTTGTGTGGAGTTGTTATAAAAAGGTGGAAGGCAACGGACATTAGTGTGAAAAAAAACGGCACTTATTCCATAAAATAACCGGACCTTTGTTGCATCACTGTCGTGCACGTGGTCAATCGATGAAAGCTCTGTGCTAAACTCTTACCTGTTTTTATTCTGTTACTGGAGCAAGAACAAGTGCGTACGCGTTGAACGTCTCCGTGACGCTAAAGCGCTGTCCATAAGGAAGCTTTCCTGACTAAACTTATCAACTATCCTACATTTCATGGATAACTGAACAATAGAAAAAAATGCGTATACGTATTCGCGCGAACAGTGCTATTGAACTCATTGCACAGGAATATGGGTTGGTATACAAATGAACTAGACGTAAACACTTAAGTAGTTCAGTCGTGCTACAGCAGCGCGTAGTACACAGAACACAAGCTAAACACGTACAGAGAAAACAACTAAAAATGTCATACAGTGCGTAAGCGCAGACTGCCATCCAGGGCGAGCATCCCTTTTATCAGCAGATTGCGCTTCTCTTACTAGTAATGGTAACGTTGGATAATCTTTCTGCATCGATTCAACAATGAAGAGCGTATATATTACCAGTAAGCTGCAATCAACGCATATTATACGCCGACAATCGGCTCAAACCGCTCACAACGAAGCGCCGCTGTGTGCATTTGTGTAGGCGCCGCCGACGGCCTCTCCACACTAACGCGGCGACGGTGCTGCCACCTGTAGGTCGATCTCGCAGCCAATATAAGGACAGAATTGTAGTAGGCGCGTTGCTTATAAATGTACCGTGCTTGTAATCAGCCAAGCCATTTTAAAAATACTGCTTTATAGTTAAATTCGAGCTCTGAGTTGCTATTGTTTGAAGTTTAAAAAACAGCGCGCAGGACGAAAACGTGCTCTATTTTCGGAAAAAGACGTAATTCCATTCCTATTCCATTCCGTATAAAAGGCGCTTAATTCCATTCCATTTCTCCAAGCTTTGTCCCCGTTCCATTCCGGGGTCGCGAAAATGTGGAATGATTCCGGAGTCATTCCAATTCCGGAGTGGCAACTCCGCAACACAGATATATAGGCCTGCTTTAGTAGTATGCATTAAAGTGGCGCTGCCTTCGCGTGACGTATTGATCCCATGCTCGTCAGCTCGTCTTGAGCAAATTCTCAGCATGCTCATACAACCGTGCATGCAGTTTCCAGGTCGCTAAGATAGTGGAGCGACATAGTTTTGTTACCTACACTTCGTCTCAGAAATGACGCGCGCTGCTACCCGTCGCGGCCGCGCATATGCGTAGTGACGTTTTCGATGACTTGGCTTGGCTCGTGCATCGAGAGAGTAACGACGCCGGGACAAGCCACCCATGACACAGGCGCAGGCAACCTTGGACGCATGCGCACACAACGCGGTACAATTACAGGGAAGGTGTATAATGCCACATCATCTCACTTAACAGCTTTTTATTTTGAAAAATAGTTGAAAAGCTATCAATAAATGTGGTTAAGCATAGTTGCAGGAACTCCTGCGAAAGCAGAACAACGATGGCTTTCACAAATAGCGAGAAGGGCTGGCGGCATCGCTATCAATTCTCAGCGTTGCTGGAGGAAAGGTACATCCGGGTTTAGAGCCTTTCAGATCGAAAAATACTGCTTGTGAAATAGCTACGTGCTTTTGGGATTAACTAGTGCAGCTACAAACACCGCGAAGGGTGAGCTTTCTGTCGTGCCGTAAAAAAAAATGGGTCGAGAAAAATCAATTGTCGGTCCCTTTAAGCTTTGCCGGCGAAAAGTGGAGAACTTGTATTCTAGCATAACGGCATAGCTGGCGCGTCCGGCTGCATTAGGCGTGCTTGGCGCCACCGGCGCAGAGATAGAACATGTCCTATTTCACGCGGCCGTCGTTAGGCAACAATGCACTGCGCGAAGGAGCGGCGGTCGGCAAAATGGCAGCATGTGGTCCGCGTTCGGAAAGTTCAACCGTGGTTCGCACGGGTTCTGACCATTCGTCCAAGAAAAAGGAACAAAAACGAGAGGCCTGCATACAGCCTCCTGAAAAGGGGGACACGTGCTGTATATACAGCAGGAGAAATTTCATGATGCCATTTGTAATGGTTAAAATTACGCGATATTAATACCAATAGCCTGCCTGTGTAATTAACAATTAGGCAGGTTACGGAAGAAAGGCAACACATTCGGTGTGTTTATGCTGACTTTAAGTTGGAAAGTTTCGCGCTACGAATGTACGAGCCGTCTGTCGTTACATTAAATAAAAAAAGAAAGTTAGAGGCGTACCATTCCAGAAGACGTCGCTGCGGCGATATTTTTGGTGGAGGCGAAAATGCTTCAGGCCCGTGTACTTATATTTAGGTGCACGTTAAAGAACCCCATGTGCTCCTAACTCCCGGAGTCCTTCACTACGGCGTCCCTCATAATCATGTCGTGGTTTTGGGACGTAAAACCTCACAGAAAACAATCCCAGAAGACGTTGTAGTTAAGGGCTGTGTGCTGATTTTGACCAGCGGTACTTGTTGTTCAGTTAGTCGTTGACATCTGAAGCAGCAGTCGTAGAGCTGATGCTGTGGGCACAACACGTCTCGACAGGACTAACGCTCACCATGTTATTCGTCTTTTTATAAGTCATTTGGGACAATACTACAAATATTCCTTTCGTTTTCATCACTAGGGGTTTGTTTATAGATATAAGGGGTTGATATTAGTGGCAGAAGTTGGATAGGTTGACATTAGTGCTTTCACTCCAGGCTCCTTTCTCAGAAAAAGGAATGGCTTGGCCAGAACGACAGAGGTGGGTCGGGAAAAACAATCGCGTCTCATGAACATAATTGCTGAACTAATACGGTGATCTGCGCGAGTTTCTTTTCCTTTCTCTGTGCCACGCTGCACATTTACCCGAAGAATAACTGTTGTCGCGCAACCTATTGATCATGTGCAACCTGCATGAAGGATCCACAAATGTAGGAGAGGGTCGCAAGCTGCTGCAGGTTAGCCAGAGGTCTGGCCATAAATCGCGTACAAGCTAACGCGGGTCATAAAAAAAAACCCCACAACCGAAATAAATGAACAGGTCTTCTACAGCGTATAAAATGTCCTCGTCACAGTATTCATTAATCGAACGAGGAGCCAGGTTTATTACGGTTTCAATATTTTTGCCAAGCAGCAAATGGTCCATCTTCAAGAGCGCCACTTATTACAGGCAATAGTAAACATACTTGCGTACATGCCCCGTGCCCCTTTTTATTGTGTAACAAGGTGCAGTCTTCAATTGAGACTGCGTAGTAGTGATGCAGAACTATCGGTAAATTGACTATCGATAGTATCGATAGTCCCTTGCCCCGTGCCCCTTTTTATTGTGTAACGAGGTGTAGTGTTCAATTGAGACTGCGTAGTAGTGATGCAGAACTATCGGTAAATTGACTATCGATAGTATCGATAGTTTTTTTTAAGCTATCGATAGTGCAAACAAACTATCGATAGTGCTATTATCGACAAACTACCGATAGTGGAATCAGTAGTACCAACGTTAATATTACTAGCGATATTACTGCCACGCGTGTTTATTGCTTTGTTTTTACGTATTCGGGTTTGACCCACAAAGACGGTTAGCAACGTTTGACGCAGACCTCGCCGTTATGTTTGAGAAGCTTCACAATTGTTTGGGATCATTCTGTTAAGATTATGTGCCTGACGCGAAAAGTCCAGTTTATTCGACAGCTTACGCGAGCACCAGCGATAACGCTGGAATGTTTGATAACTAATGTATAAAGGACGATGCGTTCCACCGATGATCAGATCTGCTATCAGCGCGCAGCGTGTATCGCTTGTATTTTGAGTTTTGATTTTCTGGGCACAAGTGCGCTCAAATAATGAGCTGTGTATTTCCCAGTCTTGCTGCAGCATTCTTCACCGTCACAACCACGTGACAATACTATCAATAGTGGTGTGAATAATGATCCAGTTGCTGGCTGGCCATATTGCCAAAATATTTGCGATAGCCTACTACGAACTTCGCTTAATTTATGAGCAATTTTGGCAGAGTAATTCATTATTTCCGCAGTGAAAATGGCGGAATATAACCATCAATAAATTCGTATCGAAAAGCAACCAGTTAAACCTTACAGTTAACTTATTGATATTTTTTTATTTTGAAATTATAAAATGCAATAATAATTTGAAGCCGCGCAGTCCCACCACATGTAAAGGCTTCCTTTCCACTACAGCTGAACAGTTTGACTTTATGATCATGTGTCAGCAAAGTACTCTGGTGAAGAACACAATCATGTCAACTTTCTTGCTCTTCAGCCTGCTCCTCCGGCTCCCCAATGCACCACGCGCGGGGGACGAAGTTTATTCTGCAGTGAGTCCGCGCTGTTGATTTTATACTATCAATAGTACCATCGATAGCGCTGTCAATAGTATTTTGCACCATCGATAGTTCGATAGTGACTAAGCTATCGATAGTATCGATGGTACCATCGATAGTTCTGTATCACTACTGCGTAGCCGGTGTGGGGGGAGGGCATGTTGGCCAAGGATAGGAAAACTAGCAGGCAAGGTTAAATTATGTGTCGACAAAACTAACGCTTGGTGCATTCCTGAACTTCATACATGTGCACAACGTAATTAGCCCAGTCGTCGTTAATAGCACAACTAATACTACTGGTTTTGAATGAGCAATTACCTGAAAACAATCGCTACACGTGAGCCTGTACCTTTTATATGTACTGGTAGTTTATGTGTATTACGTATATAAACCATGATTAGCCAGGACACCCTGTTTTTCGGCACCCCTACCAACACAATTGATGAGGAGGCCCGGGACAAAATAAATACGGGAACGATGCCAACTTTCGAACCTCTCCCGCACGTTCAGTACCAATGGTCTTCGATAAATTCGCGCTAAAAAACAAGGTCAGATAACGCGTTGCGTGCAGTGAATCGAAACACAGCTAGAGTCGTTGGAAGCCGGTTTATTTGACATGACAAACAGGGCGAAGCAGTTTCCCTTCACTTGCAGTTGACAGCAATCTTACATTTTTCTGGGAGCGTGCACATAAAATAAAAGTCTCTGTTGTCCAGTCTGCGTTTTCTCCGCAGAAACAAAAAAATCACGCACGCACATTTCTGCAGGCTTTCGGGCTTACGTTGCCGAAAGAGATGAGAGCTACTAATTGTTCTTCGTTGCCTCCAAACTTAAATTTGTCCTGGACTTCCGCTTCCAGTGTCCAGACTCGCGTTAGCAGTTGTTCGTACTGCCACGGGTGTTGTCGGGTGTTGCAGGGTGGCAACCCTGCAACAAGTGGGTCCTCGGTCTCGTCACCCGACGACTCACTGAAGGTCATGCTGCTCGCGTTGCCGCTCTCGCTGCGGTAAACTGCGGCGTCCGAGGGGAGTGGATACTCTTGCACAAGCGGGCCCTCGTCGTCTTCATCCCAATCTAAGAGAGAAATGGAGATGGTGGACTCACGTTCCTCTAGAAGCTTCATCTTGAAGAAGGTAGGATGTTGGTCACGCGGGCGATACTTTGATCCCTTACCCGTACATGGAGACTTTCAGCTTCCTTCGTCGACGGTTATGGAAACGCGAATTAGCGGCTGCAACGAACAGTGCGTCCATTTTCTAAGGCGATAGAAGTACTGGTGTGTGGTGAGCATAGGCGTATCTAACGGGGGCGGGGGGGTACGGGGGGCGCTTCCCTCCCCTCCCCCACTTTCAGAAGTGGCGGGGGGTTAAGCCACCCCCCCCCACTTTTGAAAGCCGTGTCTGTCGGTAGCACACTGAAAAATCCAAGAACTTACGCCAAGATTTCTTTCAGCATCGCAGTCGCGTAATTAATGGATTTTTATTTCGCGACCCCCGCTTCGGCCGCGCACATTATCCTTCCTTCCTTACCAAGACGCGTGGTATGTTCTCTGTGGAGCGAGCCGCCTGCGCGCCGCTTTCAGCGGCAACATAGCGGAGGAGGCTGCCGCTGAGAAGATCTTGTCTCGACTTCGTGGCGCCAGACTCTGACGGGGAGAATGGTATAGAGGGCATTTTGGCCCCATTGTCAGGCTTTCTGTCATCAAAAATGGTCTTCCAATGGTCTTCAACAGAAGTGGACGTATCGATTTCAATGTGTTGCAGGCCGAGGTGAATATATTCAACGGTCAATGCAGAAATGTCACGCGGTTGAATAACTTGGGGAAGTCTTGAAGCTAGTTGCCTCAAATTACTGCATGAGGATTCAGTTTCCCTCAGCTCAGGGTTCAGGAAGCGCAACCTCTTAAGCAACACATAATCAAATGGTAGTCGTGACAAGAGGTACTCTGTGCACTTTATATAAAATTTTCGGGCACAAAGCCTGAATGCCCTCTTGTCCCCCGCTTCTCAAGAAGATATTTCCCGCTCTGTGTCCTCTCCCATCTCCACTTTAGCCTTCGAGTTTGGAGGAGACCTGCAATACCGGCAGCTCTGTGAGCTTCTTAGTGCAATAGAACTTTAAGTCATGAAACGTCCACACAGCTTAAAAACTAATGCCATTAATTCACTATAAAGCACGTGAACCAAGGGTTCGCTCCTTTGAAACAAACACAAAAATTCAGTAAAATTATCTGCAGCACTCTTGATGAAAAGGAGCTTTGCATAAAGTGCTTTGTCTGAAAACGCCTTCCTCAGACGATGACGCAGTTGTCCTCCCACACGACAAGCTGAATCGATCTTGAATACATAAAACGCGCGAAAGAACGATGACGAACAGAAGAAACGTTCTTTCGCTCGTTTTATTTATTCAAGATGGAATCACACCAACTTGCCCAGTTAAACGTTCTAAGGCTGAATCGGACAGGACAACACTTCTGACTGCTGCAAATTGCTCAATGAGGCGATCTACGGCAGAACCCAATGTAAGCCACCAGGGGCTTAAACGACGCAAGAAAACATTGCCTGGCAGTTGAAGTACTTCTTGCTGAGATTTCTTCAGAGTACTCTATACAGCACTTTTGAAAAAATGATATACATCCACGACTGCTGCCTCCACATCTGAACCAAAAGCATCTATGCCATGATTGAATGCATTGTGAACTTTGTGGAGGCAACATTTACCTACGTCCACAAGGTTTGGATGTAGCTCCTTCAGCTTCTTTTTAACAGCTTTCATTAAGTTAGGGCCGTCCCTAAAGAAACAAATGAAGTTTCTCTGCGGAAGATCCTGAATTGCCTTTCTTGTTTCGCTGAAGAGGATATCAGCCGTAGCTGAACCTAACCTGACCGACTGAAGATGTTCCACTACCACTTGTTTTGTAGTGCATGAAACGTACCTCACCATCACATCTAGTTGCTGGCAACGTTGCTCCGGCAATTGTGTTTCATCAATCGTAATTGAGTAGAAAACATTTGGTGTGTTCAGTTCATCAATTACAAGTTGCCTAAAGTAGGGCCCAAGGCCATCGGACACTATGCAGGAGGCTTTGGTTTGTTTGCAGGAAAACTTTTTAACGATTTCGGAGTCTGTGAACGTTCTCGGAAATAGGGATGTGGCCGTATCTGCCCAAGAGAAAGGAATTTTTTTTAGAGTAATTCCCAGAACAAAGAGAGTCTGCACGAACCACGCGTTCGGCTGAGAGCGTAGCTGAACACTGCGAGAAGTCCAGATACGTCTGCCAGCTCTTTGGAGGTTTCAGTACACCTGCTGAATCCCGGTGCTGCTTTGTGGCCTCAATGTGCTTCTTGCTTGTAACATGTCTCTTTATCGCTGCAACACCATGCTGTTTGCAATAAATGGTCTGACTGCAGACAATGCAAAATCCACTGTCATTGCTGCCTTGGCGACACCAAGATGATATAATGTCACTATTTTCATCCATCTTGTTGAGGATGTCACCATTTAACCTGGTGGAACGACCTGAGGAACAAGAAATACTCGAGTTTAGTATCTCGGAACATTCATGCATATGGCATGTTAGAAGAATCAAATCAGTTTCTGAAAGACGATGCAAGGCTATTGACTTCTCAAAAATGTTGTAAAGATCGCGATAGTATAACCACATTCTGTTGCGGTAAGCCACTTTTATATTGCCACGTACGTTTCTTATCACTTTTGCTGCATTCGCCCACAAAGGCTGTCGGCAACGCTCAGCGCAAACCGCGCCTCATTCTTCGAGAAGCTTCACGATTGTTGTAGATGATTTTGTTAAGATTGCGCGCAAGACGCGAACGCTCGAGCTCATTCTAGAGATTGCGCAACCACCAGCGATATCGCTGGAAAGTTCGATAGCGCCTGTATAAAAGCCGACGCGCTTGACCGCTTGTCAGTTGATCGACGGACGACGCCCTGTTCGCCGCTATCATTGTACAGCGTGCATTGCTGTAGTTCTAGTTCTCATTTTCCGGCCACAAGTTCGGCCAAATAAACAGTTACATCCTACAAACGCCGACTGCTGTGTTCGTCGACGTCACGGCCACGTGACATCTGGTGAAGGTGCTGCTTCATGATCCGGACGCCACCGCGGAGCGCTGACCCAAGCCCAAGCCGCGAAGAAGACGACTCTAAGGACAACCCGGATCCTCGAACCAGCCGCCGGCAGAAAGGACTACCCCCCGAATACGAACCCCTACCGGACAAGACCAGGATCACAGCGAAGAAGACAACAGCCACAATGACAACCGCTGGGGCACCTACAACGGTCGTCATGCACCAACCGAGGGAGCCGCCGACATTCCGCGGATCACCATGCGAGGATCCAGAAAGCTGGCTGGAGGCATACGACCGGGTTTCCACGTTCAACAACTGGGACTGCAATGAGAAGCTACGCCATGTCTACTTCGCCCTCGAAGATGGCGCAAGGACCTGGTTCGAGAATCGAGAGTCCACGCTAACATCATGGGACCTCTTTCGCACCGGATTTCTCGACACCTTCACGAGCGTCATCCGGAAAGAAAGGGCTGAAACCCTTCTCGAGACCCGTGTACAGCTCCCCAATGAGAACATCGCACTGTACACCGAAGAAATGACTCGCCTCTTTCGCCATGCCGACCCCGCCATGTCCGAAGAAAAGAAAGTCCGATTCCTGATGCGGGGAGTGAAGGAAGAACTTTTCGCCGGACTTGTGCGCAACCCACCGAAGACGGTATCGGAATTCGTTTCGGAGGCCACCACCATCGAAAAGGCACTAGCAATCCGCACTAGGCAGTACAACCGCCGCATGCCGACGACGAACTACGGGGAAGCACATGCGCTGGGCTCCGACGACCTACGTGAGACGATCAGGGCGGTCGTACGCGAAGATCTGCGAAGGATGTTTCCTGCATCGCAACCCCAGGTCCATTCCATAGCCGACGTCGTTCGCGAGGAACTTCAGCATTCGCTAGGAGTTGCTGCACCGTCGCCACCTGAGCCGGAAGCGATGAGCTTATGCTGCCGTTGCACGCCATGCTGTCGCCAATCCGCGCAATCACCAACGCTCCGTGCCGCCGCAGTTCCGCCGCCAGACACCGCCGCCACCTCCGATGCCATCCCGCCCGCCTACAGGCCAACGCTACACACCCCGAAAGACCGACGTTTGGCGTGCCCCTGACAACCGACCGCTCTGCTACCACTGCGGGGAGGCCGGCCACACGTACCGCCGCTGCCAGTACCGACAGATGGGGCTACGCGGTTTCGCCGTCAACGCGCCGTGCCCGCAGCCAGGCCAACGGCCTCGCGACATCGACGACTACCTCAACGGAGCACAGTGGCAAGAACGACGACCTTCCCGCTCCCCGTCGCCCGGCCGTTACATCTCACCGCGCCGCCGGCAGTACACTGGCCCAAGCCGGAGCCGGTCGCCTAGCCCGTATCCGGAAAACTAAGGGCAGCAACCGATGGAGGTGCGGTTGCTGAACGACGAAATGCTGAAGATCCTCCGCCGTCGACGACGACGCCACGACGATGTTCTGAGCCCCCGCCGCACGCCGAACCACGTCCTGAAGACGAAACCTTGCGACCGGAAGCAGACCTGACGACGCAACGCGGAAGCAGCGGTGCAAACCGACGTAGCCGTGACCCGACGCCGCGACATAACCGCAACGCAAGACGGCGGACTAGCGACCTCGACATTCTGATCGACGGCCACAACGTCACCGCTCTCGTCGATACTGGAGCCGACTATTCCGTCATCAGTGGGCCGTTCGCAGCAAAGTTGAAGAAAGTTAAGACTGCTTGGGAAGGCCCCGAGATCCGGACCGCTGGAGGTCATCTGATAACGCCGATTGGTGTCTGCACGGCGAGAGTCACCATCAATAACCAGACTTATCCTGCGAGCTTTGTAATCCTAAAAAACTGCTCCAGAGATGTGATACTTGGAATAGACTTCCTAAGTGACCACGGCGCCGTCATCGACCTGAGGTCTGAGTCGATAACACTAACCTCAGACAAAGCGCTACCGCCCCACGCGACGCCACGGAACCATGCACTGAATGTGATAGAAGAGCAGGTGACCGTTCCGCCGCGCTCCAGCGTCATTATTTCCGTCGGCACCGAAGAACCCGCAGACCTTGAAGGTGTCATCGAGGGCGATCAGCACCTACTCCTGAACCGTCAGGTTTGCGTCGCAAGAGGCATAGCCGAGCTGCGTGATGGCAAAGCAAAGGTAGTGTTGACTAACTTTAGCCACGAATATAGGCACCTCAACATTGGTACGACGGTTGCCTACATCGACGAATGTGTGGCCGCCAGCAATGCTTTCGCCCTCTTCGATGCTGCCGAACCTGCTTCGACGAATCGAGGCCCCGAACCAGATTTCGACGTTAACCCGAGCCTTCCGAAGGTCAAGCAAGACCAGCTCAAAACGCTGCTCCTGCAATACAAGGACTGTTTCTCGTCGTCATCGCGGGTCCGACAAACGCCCCTTGCTAAGCATCGCATTATAACAGAAGAAAATTCTCGACCACTCCGTCAGAGCCCCTACAGAGTTTCGACTCGAGAGCGCGACGCGATAAAGAGACAAGTCGACGAGATGTTACGCGACAACATCATCCAGCCGTCCAAGAGCCCCTGGGCATCACCCGTGGTGTTAGTGAAGAAGAAGGACGGGACACTGCGTTTCTGCGTTGATTACCGGCGCCTGAACAAGATCACGAAGAAGGACGTGTACCCCCTCCCACGGATAGACGACACCCTGGATCGACTTCACAACGCGACGTACTTTTCGTCGATGGACCTCAAGACCGGCTATTGGCAGATCGAAGTAGACGAAAGAGACCGAGAAAAGACCGCTTTTATAACACCCGACGGCCTCTTTGAGTTCAAGGTCATGCCTTTCGGTCTTTGCTCGGCACCTGCGACGTTCCAGCGCGTCATGGACACCGTACTGGCCGGATTGAAGTGGCAGTCGTGCCTTGTGTATTTGGACGACGTCGTCGTGTTTTCCTCGACCTTCGACGAGCATCTCCGGAGGCTTGAGGCAGTACTTCAAGCAATCAAGACCTCGGGACTGACCTTGAAGCCATAAAAGTGACGATTCGCGTATGACGAGCTCTTGTTTCTGGGTCATGTGATCGGCAAGTCTGGAGTGCGCCCAGACCCGCGGAAAACAGCTGCCATCGCCGACTTCGCGCCACCCACCGACAAGAAGGCCGTGCGCCGATTCCTCGGCTTATGCGCCTATTACGGACGCTTCGTCAAAAACTTTTCACGAATCGCCAAACCACTGACGCTTCTCACGAAGACTAACGTGGAATGCAGGTGGGAAACGGCGCAAGTGCAAGCCTTTCAAGAACTTAAACGACGCCTGCAGACGCCACCCATACTTGCGCATTTCGACGATTGCGCCGATACGGAAATCCACACCGACGCAAGCAGCGTAGGACTCGGCGCCGTCCTTGTGCAGAAGACTGACGGGCAGGAAAGGGTCATCAGTTATGCTAGCCGGTCACTATCCAAGGCAGAAGCCAACTATTCCACAACAGAAAAGGAATGCCTTGCCATCATCTGGGCTACGTCAAAGTTTCGCCCCTACCTCTATGGCAGGCCCTTCAAAGTTGTCAGTGACCATCACGCCTTATGTTGGCTAGCTAACTTGAAGGACCCTTCAGGTCGTCTCGCACGATGGAGTTTGAGGCTTCAAGAACTCGACATTACCGTCGTGTACAAGTCCGGAGGAAAACACTCCGACGCCGACTGCCTGTCTCGTGCCCCCTTCGACGCGCCGCCGCAGGACGACGACGATGACTGCTTCCTCGGAACTATAAGTACCGATGACTTCGCCGAAAGGCAACGAGCCGACGCGGAACTGGGAGGCCTTATGGAGTACCTCGAGTGCAAGACCGCCGTTGTTCCTAAGGTATTCAAGCGAGGACTGCCGTCGTTTTTCTTACGGAACGGCGTTCTCCTGAAGAAGAACTTCTCGCCACTTCGAACCGACTACCTTCTTGTCGTGCCCTCATCATTGTGACCAGAAGTCCTCCAGGCCCTCCACGACGACCCGACGGCTGGACACCTTGGTGTTTCCCGCACGCTCGCCAGAATACAGGAAAAATACTACTGGCCACGCCTTGCTGCCGACGTCGCCCACTACGTTAAGACTTGCCGAGACTGCCAGCGACGGAAGACACCGCCGACTAGGCCAGCGGGACTTCTGCAGCCAATCGGACCGCCTCACAGGCCGTTCCAGCAAATCGGGATGGACCTACTGGGGCCGTTCCCGACGTCGAATTTCGGCAATAAGTGGATCGTCGTAGCAACTGACTACCTCACCCGCTACGCCGAGACAAAGGCCTTGCCCAAAGGCAGTGCCGCCGAGGTAGCCAAATTCTTCGTGGAGAACATCGTCTTGCAACATGGCGCCCCAGAGGTCCTCATCACATACAGAGGTACCGCCTTTATTGCGGGCCTATCTCAGGCGATTTTCAAATACAGCGAGACGAGCCACCGCCGCACCACCGCCTACCACCCGCAGACCAATGGCCTCACCGAGCGTCTAAATAAGACAATCGCCGACATGCCGGCCATGTACGTCGACGTTGAGCACAAGACGTGGGATGCCGTCCTTCCGTACGTGACCTTCGCTTACAACACGGCCGTCCAAGAAACGACGCACATGACGCCGTACAAGTTGGTCTACGGAAGGAGCCCGGCGACGACACTCGACGCCATGCTACCGAACGTCACCGACGAAGAAAACCTCGACGCCGCCGCTTACTTACAACGTGCCGAAGAAGCTCGACAGCTCGCCCGCCTGCGCATCAAGACCCAGCAGCACACCGACAGCCGTCGCTACAATCTTCGACGACGCTTCGTGGAGTACCAGCCCGGCGACCGTGTCTGGGTCTGGACGCCAATACGACGACGCGGACTGAGCGAGAAGCTTCTTCGACGATACTTCGGACCGTACAGGGTACTTCGACGTCTCGGCGCACTCGACTACGAGGTTGTCCCCCACGGCATCACGAACTCTCAGAGGCGCCGAGCTCGACCCGAGGTCGTGCATGTGGTGCGCCTTAAACCGTACTATGCTCGTTAACGCACCTGAGGACTCTAATGTTTGTGTGCTTAGTTTTCTTTAGTATTGCATGTATTCATGTTCTGTTCTTAAGCATCGGGACGATGCTTTTTCAGAGGGGGGCATTGGCACGTACTGTCGGCCGCAAAAGTTTGCGGGATGTGCAGCGCGTGGCCGAGCGACGGAAAACTGCATTGCTGCGTCACCTACCGTGATGCGGCGGGTGTTGAGGCTATCGGCCGCAGCCTCCGCGATTAGATCCGGCAACGGCACGTTGTCTAAACGCGCCGTCGCTAATCGCCGAGGCCGATAGCCTCAACACCCGCCGCATCACGGTAGGTGACGCAGCAATGCAGTTTCCTGTCGCTCCGCCACGCGCTGCAGATCCCGCAAACTTTTGCGGCCGACAGTACGTTTCTTATCACTTTTGCTGCATTCGCCCACAAAGGCTGTCGGCAACGCTCAGCGCAAACCGCGCCTCATTCTTCGAGAAGCTTCACGATTGTTGTAGATGATTTTGTTAAGATTGCGCGCAAGACGCGAACGCTCGAGCTCATTCTAGAGATTGCGCAACCACCAGCGATATCGCTGGAAAGTTCGATAGCGCCTGTATAAAAGCCGACGCGCTTGGCCGCTTGTCAGTTGATCGACGGACGACGCCCTGTTCGCCGCTATCATTGTACAGCGTGCATTGCTGTAGTTCTAGTTCTCATTTTCCGGCCACAAGTTCGGCCAAATAAACAGTTTCATCCTACAAACGCCGACTGCTGTGTTCGTCGACGTCACGGCCACGTGACAATATGGACAAGTCCAGGCGCATTTTTTTCGTTGCAGTGAGATTCCGTAAATATTTCAAGGGCGTTACGTCGCCCCCAACGTCGTATGTTCTCGTGCTAGTGAAAGCGCGCGAGGGGAGCCGACGATCGCGGCTGAGAGAAAACGCGCCCCGGTCATTTTGGACTAGCGGAAAAACGCGTGCGGTGTGCCGGCGCCGACAAAGCCTCCAAACCTGCCGCGCGGCAGCGTTCTCATGCCGCGAGAGGGATCGGCCCGTGTGGCATTTTTCGCGGCGCGCCGAGTGCCGCTTTCCTGAAGAGACCTATGATCAGATCGGCTCCCTCGCCCCTTCAGTGACGTACATGCTCGGTATAGCAGGGAAATCCAGCCGGACGCTGATTTTGCACTGATGGGGAGGCTCGGTTGCCTTGGCCATTGTCTTTCACGCATGGGTTTAAACAGAGATATAATAAGGGAAAGGTTTTTAGAACACTTGCGTGCATATCTCATTCGCTACGACAAGTAAGCTTCGTCTCTTGCGCGCAATCGAGGCAGGAAGACCCTGGTTTGCCCTCTTTCAACAGAGGCTTCTGGGGCTGACATAATCCTCTCTAGGCTGTTGTAAATAGGCGTGACCCCCCAAAAATGCACCTTGGAGGGAGCGAATTGAGTCTTAGTACCACCGAGCAAAAATCCGAAAAGGCTAGCCGCGAGTTGATGTGACTGCATCGCCGCAGCAGCGTTTCTTCGCCAGCAGCGTGCCGCGCGTGCTTTCCCGTTAGTCGAAAATCCGCCTTTCTCTCGGTGGCTTTAGTTCCAGCGATACCGTTTGTCCAGACTCCTACCAGAACGGCTGACGACAGAACAGGAAAATGTAAAAAAAGGCGGTTTACGTTAAAGCGGGTTCTGCGCGCCCACCACACAAGCGGGCAGACATACACACGGAGAAACAAATTAGCGTAACTCAGTCATTAGAAAGTTTTAACAAGTTACGGAAAGCCGGTACAGAAATACGGTATGGTATTACCGCAGGGCTCCTCCTTTCTCGCTCGTTGTGCTTAATCCGCTCCCAGTTCCAGCGACAGTTCCCCGAACGACAGGTTCCTTGCTAACAGTGCGTAAGCTGACCGGCAACAATGAGATGCGACAACCCCACAGTAATTATTGGGAAAAAAAAGCTTTCGTGGTGTTTGGGTGCCATCACGGGAAATAATAGCGGCAATTATGAGCGCAATGCCGTACTCTGTTTCCGTAACTTGCTAAAATACTATTAGCCAACGCGAGCGGTGAGAAACGCAAACGCAGAAAGGAACGCGAAGGGCTCACAGTGCCTCGCCTACCGCATGGAGATATTTGGCCGCAGTGCAGTAAACGAGGAAATACAAACTCAGTACCTGCTGACCTTCATATGAAACGCATTTGATGTATTATCAAAACGGCGCTAAATACACAATATGACTGTTGGAGAACACAATGCGCGGTAGTGTGCAAATTGTCCTATTCACGCTAGGCGATCCGTTTTCAAAAAAGAACCTTGAAGGTTAATTGAAGGAACTGTGCACACGTACAATGCTACATATTGTGACTTTTGTCATTATAACAGTCACTTACCAAGGACGAAAAAAAAGATTAAATAATGATCGAGCGTGCTTGCCAGAATGCTCCAAGCAAACATGGCGAAATTACACTGCGCAAGTGCTTCACTACACCAGTACAGGATTTTCCTAAAGCGTGATGAAAGCATGAAAACAGTGCGCAAAGTCGGGTCAATGGAACGAAGCGCATAGACACAGCGCTGTCCGTATGCTTCACGCCGTTGTCCCGTGTTTATGCCGTTTTCGTGCTCATATATCTACCAACTGGCCCGCCTGCAATCAGCGTTATTAAAGTTGCTTGAACTTATCTTTATCTTCGAAAGCGCCATTTCAGCGATGAGTGGAGCAGCAGGATTCCAAGTACGTAATACCAGTGGTATAGATGTTCTCTGGTAATACTAGTCGGGTCATAGGACTGGCACTACAGATGCGCTCACGTTTCCCGTGGTCAGTACGTGGTGTGCGCGCGGCGCACGCGGTGCTTCCTTACTTATAGAGGCCCTGCAACACTTTTTCAAGTAACCGTCTAACGCCTTGGTTAAAAGAGATTGGCTCCCGAATCGACTGCCGCAAAATATTTAGAATCCGTGAAGTACGAGTGGAGAGACACGGATTTGCAGCACGGTTTAAGCGCTTTCTCTCTCCTTTCGTACCAGCGAGCGCGCTGAGAGCTACTCAGGGAGGGGTTGACAAGGGGGCAAGAAGATGCGTCCAAACGGCACTCACCGGAACTAGTTGGTTTATCCGTGTCACACGGACAGCTTTTGCTTAACCGTGGTTCACAGTATTAACTGTAGTTAACGCGAACGTGGCTTGCGTTGCTACACGGGCTAAGTTAGCTCAGTAGAGCAAGCCCATGAAATCATGTGGTCAGCAAGAAGTTTAAGCACATCCTCGGAAAGATTTGTAGCGTTAGCTATACTTGCCTAGCCGGAGCCGATTTCGCGTTGGTCATCATGAGCCGTGCTGCGCATGCGCGAGGATGAGTGCGGAGCCGGCATCTCATGCGCTCTCCGCCACCGCCGCGCGCGGCACGCCGCTGCTGATGGCGGAGAGCGGGAGGAGTGGCGTCGTAGCCGGGGAGACAGACTGGCGCCGGCGCGGGCGACTCGCCGCTGCTGCTCTGCGCATTCGAGAGAGGTGACGTCGTAGCCATGGCGCGCGCAGCTATTCGCCTTCGCTGTGCAGTCGCCGTCTGACAATGCGCTGGTGCCGCTTGATAGCGCCTCTGACTGGCGTTTGCAGGTTGATAACGCCATGGAGAAGGAGAGCGCAAATGCTTCTCAACGGCGCAGAAGAGCCGAGAAGCTTATGTCATCGGATCCCGAAGTAGTTGCCTGGCAATTAGCGGTTCAGCGTACGAAGAATGAACAGAGGAAGGCTAAACGTGCTGCGGAGACACTGGAGGAAAGGGAGGAACGTCTAGCAAAGCGGCTTCGCCAGAATGCTGAGCGACGTGCCCGACCACCTCTGCAGCAGCAACAAGACGCCGTCGATGACGTCAAGGCTCGCCGATCAACTGCCTATACTGTGAAACTTAGCGAAAGCGCCGGTGCGACTCGGACCTTCGAGAGGGACTTCGTAAACAATCCGGTTGGATACGTGTGCGACGTGCGTGAAAGAATATGGCACATGAGAGACTTGACGCCGCTCAGTAGTGCCATGCGTGAAACGTTGAGTTTAGTGGTGGCGCCTGAGTGGGGTGAAACCGTGGCGCGGGTTTGTACAATGTGCAAGAACTTTCTCGTTAAGCAGATCATTCCGCTCTTTAGCGTTACCAATGGGTATCGTTACCCGGCCATGCCGCCAGGTCTACCGGATCTGAACGATGTGGCCGAATGTGTGTCATTGGAGCAGCAGTAAGCATGACAATCAAGCTGATCCTAGACAATCTGGAAAGCTCAGAATAATCAGGTGAACCTTTGCTAACGCTACGTATATCCTGGCATAGCCGAGCTAAGCCACTGCAAATTTTTGTGGTACGAGACAGCGCTTCGACACCTCCGTGACAGTGTATTGATTCGTTCCACCATCGACTACATATTCTGTGCTTGCGGTACTATCAGACCACGAGACACGAAGAATGCGAAAAGCTATTGCCCTCAAGAAACGTGTAGCGATACGCTTTTTGCTAATCCCGCCTACGGTGGAATAATCTTTGTTGCTAGCAGTTCCACGGCAAACCTAGTTTTCCACGAGTTTTGCTCGCCGACTGGAGTCGCGTTCCGTGAAACCCTTCGAACAATGCGAGGCTGCCGATCAACTGCGCCAGCTCACCGCTGGTGCGAAGCTTGCCCGCCTCTCGGTTCGTGAGAGCAAACGGCGCTTGCCTATCTCGGTTTGTGATAACTGCTGCTTCCAAGGTGCATATTTGGGGGGCCATGCCAATTTACAAGCAATCCGCCTTTTCCATGTCTGTGTGGCGCCCTCTCGCGGACACCACGCGAAAAGAAACCGTGAGGCGTCGCGGCGTGTATCCGAAACCACGGCCGGTCTAGAGGTGCGCGCTCACTCCTTCCATTACGGCCTGAGCAGCCGCCGGGAGTACAATGGAACTTTTTCTATACAGTCACGACGGCGCGCTCCGCGTGAGGGCGTCGCGAGCCAACCGCCCAAAGCGCGTTTCGCCGCATGCGCTTCGTGTTGTAAACCAGCTGTGCCCGGCCAATTTCTCGTGCTAATTACTTCTTTCGGTTGTAGCAAGCGGTGAAGGAAGTACGGGTGCGTGTGGGGACAGTCTGCCTTTCTCGGCACTCGGCAATAGAAGACGCACACTCAGCGCTACTAGCAACAACAATATTTTTTAAGACCCGACCACCTTATATTCGATGCAGGCGAAAATGCCTGAGGCCCGTGTGCTTAGATTGCTGTGGCTGCAAAATGAATTTTCAGGCTACATTAAGCGCATCCAGGATTCTTCTGTCGCCGCTGGCGTTGGAAACTTTACAGACGAGACGTACACTGCCCTGCTTTTCATCACAAAGTCCACAGTGGAGACAGTCCGATTTCTTCTGAGAAAAGGAGTAAACTATGTGCTCACGAAGAAATTTAACAGTGATCCTATAGAGGCATTGTTTGGAAAATTGAGGGCAATGTGCGGGGGCAATGACGCGCTAGACGCAAGAGCTGTCACAGCTGCTTTGACCCACATTGTCAAGGAAAGGGCGCTACCTTCAAAAGACATGGGCATTCACGACGAAAACATTGAAGAAGCGGCGGTGTCTATTCCGGAAGATGTTATTGAGCCGGGGCGTAGCCAAGGGGGAGGTTCAACCCCCCCCCCCCCGAAATTTTTCAGTTTTGCTTGCATATATATACACGCACACATACAAACGCACACACGAACATACATAAAGTATGGTTGAACCCCCACCCCACCCCCGAAAAAAATTTCTGGCTACGCCCCTGTTATTGAGGAACTTGAAGCTCTGCGAGAACCTCCTCGCAAACCACCGAACTCTGTTGCCTATTCAGGCTTGGTGTATGTAGGTGGTTACATTGCCAAACTCACAGACGCCTCAAAGTCCAATACTTCTGTGTCTTACGCAGCCGTCGGGCCATCCTTTACGGATTCCGGTATTCTACACCCTGAATCAAGTATCTTCACGGCAGAAGCTTACGCGATACTTGCGGCCGTTAAACACATTCAACAATTAAAACTACAAAAGGCAGTGATTTACACAGATTCTCTAAGCGTGGTAAAAGCCTTAAAAACTCTGAAAAGACACAAAAACCCCGTCTTTGTCTCGCTGTATTCTCTTTTAAGCACGATATACGCACTCGAACAACATGTCGTAGTGTGCTGGGTGCCAGGGCACCGCGAGATTCAAGGCAACGTGTTGGCGGACCAGCTAGCAGCATCCGCCCACGAAAACAGTCACAACACATCCTTAGCTATTCCTCCACTAGACCTAAAACACTTCCTGAAAAGAAAGCTCAGAGCCTTTTGGCAGACCACATGGGATATGCATACACGAAATAAGCTACACGTTGTCAAACCGCATCTCGGTAACTGGCCTCCAGTATCAAAATCACGCCACACAGAAGTTACACTCTGCAGACTTAGGATCGGCCACACATACAGTACACACACACACCTTCTGTCCGGTGGCGAGCCACCTTTATGTGATAGATGTGGTCAGCCACTCACTGTCCTTCACGTCCTCATTCAGTGCAAGGAACTCGATGCTATCAGAAAAAAGCACTTTTTATTACCCTACCGGCAGCAATTTCCATTTCATCCTTCAATGTTCATCGGTAGGGACCCGCTTTTTACATATCAGTCACTGTCTGCTTTTTTAAACGACGTACGGAGTTTTCATGTCATATATCAAGGTGATCCGTAGCACGGCCTCTAAACAGAGGTCGCTGCTGCGGTGAATACGCTAAAGACAGCACTTGCCTCGCGGCCCTTGGACTCAAGGGCATTGACGAGGCATTCGTGCTGATGTCATATCTTCATAGTCTTATTCTTGCGACCACTTGCCATTCATTCCACTACACATATTTCACGTCACTGTCATGATTTTAATATATATATATATATATATATATATGTTTTACCCGCCTTCAGCGCGAGGAATTTTAAGGCCCCTTTACAGCTACTTACCGCAACCATTGCTCACATCCCTTGTCTCATGAACTGGCGCTCTTTGGCCATCAATTGGCCCTTGCGCCATTAAACACCACATATCATCAACATTGCCAAACTCATCACTGATGTCGGTTGCGAATCATGCGCCATGCCAGTGACGACAAACAAAACGAGCAGTCCTTTGTATCATCTTCTCCGTCAGCAAGAAGCCTATGATCTACATTACCCAAAGCCGGAGTTAACTATCAATGCTGGACACAATTGTGACGTTCTTCCAGAAAGCAGTCAAATATCTTCCTCGAACGAAAATCCTCGACCTTGAAGATTCGCCACTTCTGGACTGTCCGGAAGGTGTGGACAAGAGTCACGCGAGAGTGCTGGCTCATTTTATTTCTGAGAAGTTTCTCTGGATTCTGCTTATTAACTACACAAAAAAGTTAACAGATCAGAATGACAGGCCTTCCGGTTTTATTCACAAGCCCTCGCGGAAGCATATCAGGCTGTGACGGACTTGACTCCTTTAAACTGTGATCGTCACTACAGGGTTTTACCAGCAGTGATTTTTTTTTTCAGTTCTCCATGCGCATATTGTCGTAGTACCAAGGAAAACATTCTGTTTCCCATTGAAAGGATTCTCTGAAAGTTTTTTATGTTTCCTCTTCGTCTGCAGCGTGGCCGTCCCCATTATGCAGTGACTTTCACTTTTTTGAAGTATTTGATTCAATATTAATGCACGAATTAAGATGCCTTCAACAAAAAAATGTGCAATTTTGTTATTTTCAAGTACAGCGACGGCCGGCACATACATTTGAAATAAACATTTCCTAAACCATGATTAAACCGTTTCCTCAACCAAATGCAATGTTCATCCTCTTACTTATTCTCGAAGTTACAGAAACCTAAAAAAAAAAGGCTGTGTTATAATCGCGTCGATGCTTTGCCGAGCAACAGAAGCGGGCTTATGAGCGGCCTGCGCCACCACTTCTGTAAAGCGGAATTTACCAGAGTCATCATATATACTTGCTACCATGTTTCTATCGCATTGGTACCATGAATACCATATAGAGTAACTTCAGAAAGCGCCACGTTAAGTCGGAAGCCGAGCACTCCCTGCGCGCGCTAGCCTCCGCAACGGCCGGGAGTGAGTTAGCAGTTGGCTCGGAGCGCCTCCACGAAATTGCGGCCATAGGTAGCAACAGCCCCCCGTGCGCAGGCCGTAAAGGAAGGAGCGAGCGCGCGCCTCCAGACCGGCCGTGCCGAAACATATCCCCTAGGATGGCTGGGACCCATACTGCGCCGCTATTGGCCGGAGATGGTCACGTGACCTACGTGCACTACCGGTATTTTTTGTTTGTTTTTGTTTGTTTTCAATCAACATGGCGGCGCCCACGTTCGCGTTTTGTTTTGCGCTGAAGCAGTGCCCGCCGTAGAGATGACGCTGAAATGTTTGAGCCTTTTGCTGACAAGCGCCCATACGCCGATCGTTTTACGATGGATGAAGTGGTAATCAACATTAATCCGGGAGCGTGTACACGGCGTCGCCCCCTTTGGCGTGCTTTATAACGCGATCGTGGGCTATTTCTCGTGGGGTTGTCCCTCATGTGCTACTGGACCTACTGGATACCTACGCATGTGGGTATTGATGACAATGAAGACGCCGATCACCTAGCTTCAAGTTGCGCCCACAACGAATGTGACTGCCGAGAAATTTCATACCTGTTTGACAACGCTCGTCTGTTCATCCGCTGACATCTTCTGAAGCAGCACCCTGACCAGCGTGTAGCAAGCGGATTGTTCCCTCCCCGTATTCGTGGTCGTGGATTGCCTCGTCGTGACAGAGCCCTCTTATATAAGTTGGCTCTGTATGAGTGCGTGGCATATTATTGCGTCAAGAATGTGTAGACAGTCCGTCATGTGGGTCATGAGACACTATAAGCACAATTTTTAGTGTCCCGCATTCGTTATGCAGCGAGCACGTGCTAATTTGTGTTTACGTCTGTGTTATTTGTTTTTTTCTCCTCTTTCTTTCCCCCCTATCTTCATTTCCTCTGTTCCCCCTGCCCGTTCAAGGAGCAGGCAGGCATTGTGCTCCTTTAGGTGGCAGTTGTCAGCCTGTACCCTCTCTGTTTCCTCTGTGCCTTCGTGTTCTCTATGTATTAAAACCTAATAATAATAACAATAACAATTGACACGACGCAAGAAACCCTATAACTTAATTTTGCTGGCGTATGAGTGCATTCTTATTCAGCTACGGTGAAAAAAAAAGAGAAAGAAAAGACAGGAGGCACTTTGTGGATATTTGTTCATTCTTCACAACACAGCTCGATGCCGTTAAAATTAAAATTTAGCGCACGCAAATGTAAAAAAAAAATGCTTCGGGAATTGCGTTTTCTAAATGATAAACTTCCAAGCTTCTGGTAAGTGTAGTACCTCATTTTGAAAAAGGCAGGGAGCAAAGCATACTCTTTTATGTGAACTAATGTAATTTTAATGGGTGCTCTGCTGCATTGAACTACTACTTCAACATGTAATGGGACATGTTATGTACATGTCAGCATGCAATGCATCCATCACAGTGAATTGGACATGCAGAACCAAGTAGTAATGCCAATTGATTGCCCATCAGGGCCCAAATATCGAAACCAAAACAGGACATACATTGAAATGAAGGACGGTTAACAAACTTAACGACATGAGCAGAAAAAAGAAGAGCACGAACAGAAGAAAGCAGAAGTCGATTCAAGAAATGATGTACTTGGAGAATATATACCTATATTTTGCAAACTCTCAACGTGGTACATTATAGTAGGAACATGTTTACTGTAAGAAATATGCAAAGACAAAATATACAGCACCCCTAGAACTACCCCCACCCCCTGCCCTCCAGTAATTACTCCAGTAAATGGATGCACATACCACTTGAATATGAAGTACAGAAATAACGACATATGTCGTGAAATTGGAGCACAGACTCTTCTTTATTAATGTGACGTTCAAGGTTCACTAATGACATTAAAATAGCAAGCAAAATCCCATCCTTAAAAAGTGTTTGTTTTCGCTTTCCGCTTGTCTAACAGAACAGTGCACTGTTTATTCTGATGTATACATCATTACCTGCCCAACAGCACATATATTTCTTAACGAGAAACCAAATGCCAGCTGGAACCTCTTCAACTTGTAAACCATGCTGCTATTTTTCTGTATATTATCATTTTACACCGACTGCGACTTTCCATTCAATTGTATATTGTGTCTAGTTTTTTATCAGGCTTGCTTATCACATCAGTAAGTAGATTGCTAGTAGAATACATTGTTTGCTAAGGCTCAATACTTCGTTAACGATTTGCTGTTTTATTAGCAAAAGTATAATATATAGCAGGTTCTTGATGCAAGCAAAAGTATCTGTGAAAGTGCTTCAATGAACTGTTACCGACTCTTCATTCTAAAAAGACAGGGCGTGCAAACACAGACACAAGAAAGAAGTCAGGACACCACAAATGCCGTTTGTGCTTTGTGGTGTCCTGACTCCTTTCTTGTGTCCGTGTTTGCACGCCCTGTCTTTTTAGAATGAAAACGTACCAACTAGCTCAGCTCTCTGTTATTCTAAAATACCGACTCTTGTTACAAAATAGGTGTGTGTTTTCAAAGTAGGTTACAAGTTATATGGACGCTATAGTACTTTTTCTGGGAAAAAGCGTGACAAATTTTGAATGAAATGGACAAGGATGGTTAACAGGTCAAGTAAGCTCTTAATTGAATAAATTATAAGACATTTGGCACTATTTGGCACTAGTGTATTTATTAGACATATATATGAACGGGGGTTTGAAACAGGGCCTTAACTAAGGAGAAGTTGAGGGGGTTCTGACACCCCCCAAAATTTTTTCGTGCTTTAACTTTTCGTGTGACACTAAAATAGTTCCATGCCTTCACAGCGACCACCAGTTGCCGCAGCTAGCCGTTTTACACATGAACACCCTTCGAAAAAAATTCCTGCGTACGGTCCTGGTTTGAAATATGCATTACTCATGTTACGCTTCCTAAAAGGCCCTTGTCTTTTTTATTATGGATAACAAGGCGCTTTAAAATTGTCATGACATGACAGGCGTGAAATACAGATTAAGAATGCTTCCAGATTTGATGCTTTTATGTTACTTATAATGAATTGGATGACATTCATTCAGGAAGAGACAAATCGGCATGAGCACTACAATAAGAGAGAGCTGAGCTAGTTCGCATTTATGTTAAAAGACAGGGCGTGCAAACACGGGCACGAGAGAGATATCAAGACACCACAAACGCCGACTAACAACTGAAAGGACACATAGCGGCGGAAAAGAAAGTAAACATAAAAACTTGCCTGCGCAGGCCCAGGCAAGAGGTGATACCTATCGATAACTGTTCAGGATTTTTATTTCTGCTTTATGCAAGTTAATGATGCATACATCTATCTTGACATTATCGAGAGTGTAAATGCGCGACAAAATTCGATGAATGCGCAGTTTTCTACAGGCACAGGAATGAAGCAACACGTCTGATAGTTCAGGCATGGCGTGTAAATAATAATGGTAGTGCACGCGTGAGCCAGCCGTCAGTTAACGCGCATAAAGAAATTAAATGCCTGAACGGTTATCTCTCACGTGTACCACCACGTGTGCGGACTGATAGGTATCACATCTTGCCTGGGCATGCGCAGATAAGTTTCGTGTCTAGGTACTTTCTTTTCGGCCACTGTGTGCCTTTTCAGTTGTTAGGCGGTGATTGTAATGTCTTCTCTCGTGTGTCTATGTTTGCACGTCACGTCTTTCAACTAGAGCACTACCTTGTGGTAGAGGTTCTAATCTGCACATCTTCAGTTCGATTCAAGCACTTTGTTATATCTGCATTAGTTCATTGCCAAAATGCTGTTAAAGTCCTTTTTCTCATGACATATGGAAGCATCTCTTATGAAACATTTGCAGAGAATTACAAGGAATCCACGACTTTCTACCTTTCTTGGGAGCCCTTACCATGTGAAATGTAAAGCATTATACTAAGCATATTTTAATAAAGGAACAAAGCTCTCATAAGCCTCATTTGTATTTGTACTGCTAGATTCACATACAGAATGAATTTACTCAAGGAATCTTGTAACTAAGTTGTCCCATGTCTCATTTTAGATTGGGCCACAGACACTACTTACTTTTCAGTGACTCCAAGGTCAGATAGTGTATTTTCAATTGCAGACCCATGTACTGTGTCCTTTCGTAAACCCTGTGCTCTAATTACAAAAGTATATCTCCTGTGGTTGCTAAATAGCTATGACATTTTCATGGGTGGGACCAGTCCATCTGGTAGTTAGTATCCTGGCTGTGAATAATGGTGGGTGTTGGGGAAGCAACATAAATGAGTCACAAAACAAATTAGACTTTGAAGAAGTTTATTTGCTGCAAGCGCACGACAACTGCATTTATTCTAGTAGAGTGTGTGTGATCTCATCATTTATTGCAATAGTGGGAACAATGTCAGAAAATACTCGGGGGCCTTGGGGTCACATCACTGTATGTTCTGCAATATGGTGTTGAATGGAGTTTCCAGTGCAGTCTTCTGGCTCTCTGCTGAAAGTAAAAATAGGAGCAAGACAAAGGCAATTTAAAAAAAACTGCGTACAGCAGACTGCAGGGTCGTTCTATGCTTTCCCAGTACCAAAAACTTTCTAAGGTCTTCCTCTTCAAACATTTTTACACAAAAGCAAAATTATTAGGTCGTGAGAGCAATTGTTGAGCACTGTAAATAGACGGGATCATGGTGGCCGGCAATGCTTATTCAACCTGTACACATCCCAGTGACGGCAACAGTTCCACCATAGGTGACGTGTGCGGCTTTAGTTATAGCAGACATGAGTACTTTTTTGAGTCGGCGACAGAGAGAGCACTCATTATGGACACCTGAGCTCCAGTATCGACTAACGCCGTGAAAGAAATACTGACAACATGCACTTCTATTAGGTTCTTGTTCGTAGGGAGTGTCAACAGAGGATTGGGATCAGTCGAAAATGATGCAGCACTACCTCTAGGAGCTGCATGATCTCGTTTTCCGTCCGAGATGATACTTAGTTGGTCAGCATGGAATAGCGGCGTGGTTGGGGTGACGGTGAACGAGCAGTAGGGCGGCTGTTAGCAAAGTACGTACGGCTAGGCGAACACCAACGAGGGTCTGCATATGTATTAAATTGAGTTAATGGTGATGAGCAAGTAAATTGCAGCAATAATGTTCATACCTACCCGTCATTTGTGCTACAACTTTGCCCATTGTGACGACCTTGAGCAGCAAAGACATGAACACAGTGCTTGCCGCCATCTCATGCAACCTGGAAGGTTGTATGAGAGTTTGTTGTACTGACCCAGACCGCAACACTGGGAAGGGGTAGGTGGAAGCTGAAGTTGCTATGTATCATGAGTAAGCAGTGTAGAAATTTGGGCTAGTTGGTGAGCGTTCATCTTGGTTGAATTGACTGTTGGGGCAGGAGACTAAGAAGGAAGTGAGACAAACAAGCACAGACTTACAAGTTTTTGTGTGACTCCAGTCTTTTATGTGAGGACTGACTGTATTAACTACAGTAAGAAGTATGCACATGTGATTAAAACATGGTGTTCGAGTTCGGTAATTTTAGAAAAAATTTGATTTTGATTGCTATTTCTTCTGACTTCTAACGGATTTATGCAGGTCACTGAAGTTTTAATATCATACAATGGACAGAATTTATAAACAATGTCAGCCCACTGCAGTGGGCGGCGGGATTTTGCTGGGATAGCACGGTGAAATGCAATACAAATACCTTTCGGCTAAAGTGCAAGTTAAGAAAACCTGTTTAAATAAAATGCGAAACCTTTCATTCTAGCAAATTTCATGTTGCTCATTGTTTGAATTTACAATATACCAATTATTTATTAACTGCAAAAGAACCAAAAGCCTAACGAGTCTGGCCATAAAGTGCGACAGCATGTACTTCTCCACTTAACTCGAATGCCTAGGCTGCATTGAAAGCACAGGCGTCATCACAAGGCTGGTTCTTTCTGATAGTAAACAGTATATGAGTGGAAAACTTATGCATCTTGAAGCATCAGGGAAAGCCTTACTGATTAGCAAATGAGATGTGTATCACAAGGAAATGTTGGGCAGCCTGATGTCATGGATATATATAGAAATCTAGGGCTGTCAGCAGAAAGTCGAGATGCTGTGGGTTAATTTCACCTTTTGGGACATCATAGACAAGTATACATGCATGTGTGCATACATTTATTTTGTTAAACATGGTAAACTACTCGTGTTTAGCGACAAAATGTGTGTTAGAAAATGCGTGACTGGCAACTGCTCCGAAAGGCTGCTTTCCTGCTCGAAAGTGAGGTTTTAGTTGCTCCAGAAGCTGCGGAAAATTGGTTACAATTGATCACATCCCTAAGTACACATTAGACCACGCCATTTGAAAGGACCTCGTGCTGGGCATGTCCCTGTTGGTAATTTCATTTTTAATGACAAGCAATAAAAAGAATTATTTTATACTGCAGATCCTGCCTAATCTTTTTGAAATTTTAGTCCCTAGCCTACTGGAATCCAGAGTTATAATGGTTGACATAGATAGTAGGAATAGATCAACAGAACTAGGAGCAGATAAGAAACAGTGCTTTCCAACAGTACAGAAGTGGCAAACGTGGGCCTTTCATCCAATGAAGGTCAGCGAATATCGGCACAAAACATCTTCATTCGCAGTAGTACCCATATTTCAAAGGATCTGCCTGCCGAGGTGTCTCAATGCCGAATTAGTTGGTTTTTCTTGAGTGCATTCGATTGTTCCCGTTAATAGTTTTCGCGGCCTTCCTTACACTTGTCATACACCTTTGATATGCGGTAATTCTTTTTTGTTTGTTTTAAGTAGCTGCGTTTTTTTACTCCTTACTTGTCATACGCGACGACATTAAGATGCTGTGTATGTGATTTTTTCAGATACAATCTCGTACTGCTTGCTGTGATTTCTCCTCTCATATCTCTTTTTCTTGTTTCTGATCAACTAGGTGTGTAATAGTATTCTTTGCTTGCTTTTGATAAACTAGCTATGCCATTTAACATTTACTTTGTCGTGTGCAGTGCCGAGTGCTGTCACATGCAGCAGTAAGGTTCCGTACACGACAATTTCTCTTATGTATTCTCATGTTGTTTCATTTATTCTTGCATCGTTTTATATTCACTCCTGCCCAAGACCGACAGTACGTACGAGATAGCTAAAACAAACAAACAAATAAATCAATAAATAAATCAGATTTTCAGGTTCAGATCTGTGCTTACCAAGCTGTATTGTATGCCTAGTGCTACCTCCAAGGCAAGACTGATGTTCAAAAACATTTTCTTGGGGGAGTTGATGCTTGCTGAACAACATGATACCACGCAGAAAATTACTCGAACGATTAACACTAACTCTAGGCTGCAGACAGACCATAAAGAAAGCTACATCGGGTGGACCATACATTTGCGTCAACCGGACGAGGGAACACACTATTTAAGAAAAGGGTAAGAGCACATATCTTTCTGTGAATGGTGTTCTGGTGCAATTTTATGGCATCTCTTCAAGGTATTAGAACACACAGTTTGTTCCAAAATTTAACACCGCTTCACGTATTGTGGTGTTCTAATCCTGCTTCAAGTAAAAGATCTTCAGCCTTGTCGTCTAACATAGTATTTTAAATAGGGTCCCGGAAGTGTCCTTTCAATGTGGTCATGACATTATGTCTTGGATAACATGGATAACATGCACTGTGAAGTACTCTTCTCTCACAGTCATTTCTTTCAAAACATGTCACAGTCTAGGAAAGCTTCCTGCAGTTAATGCTTGTTTGTGGGCTCGTTGGTTTTGAAGCACAGCGAAATGATAAACGGCGCGAAATGGCACAGACAGAAGGAGACAGACGTGTGCACTGACTCGCAAATTATTTCATTTTCAGAAGTGCATGAAATATAGAGCGTTTCTTTTTTTTTTATGAGTGCACATGTCTGTCTCCTTTTGTCTTTTCATACTGTCTGTCATTTCACTCTGCTTCCTCGCAGTTCTTTTTTTCATGCAAAACATATTTGCAGTTCATTTCTCATATCTGTATCAGCAGCACTCATGTGTAATATGTTCAGTGACAGTAAGAAAAGGAATGTGCACAATATTTCTAATAACTGTGTCTGCAAATATCATGCGTGTCTGTACTGTCCAATTATGTTTTTGAATTCAATAACCAACTTTTGTTTCGCAATAATACACTTTTTTTTCTCAATATTCATGTTGCATGGGCAACAGTGGACACTACTACTTGCACTGCATGTCTGATTCAACATGACAGAGATATGCATTGAAGCTGGCATGTACCGTTTACTGCTTCTTATTTCAATTTTTCAAAGCAGCACAAAACTTTTTTGGACGTTAGTTTAACCATCAGTCTATGAGAAGGAGAACTGCGCTCCCTACTTTTAATGTGATAGAGTGATCAAAGGCTTTGAAATTTTACGGATTGGCGAAGAGATAATCGGACAGGCTAAGTTACTATTTTCGAAAGACGATTTATCTTCACCGTGTATTTTTTACTGCTAAATGTTGACAGCATCCCACTAGTCTGTGTTAAAAAAAAGGGAGGGTGCGCATCTCAGTGTCCTTCCTAAATGAGTATACTTGTATCTAGAGAACGCCAAGGCTCCACCCGCTACTATGCGTTTCATAAGCAGTGGTACTATACAGCGCGAAAGCTGGAAGGCGGTGCATCGCGTCATAAGAAAAAGATGACAAAGGACTCTTGGGTGAACGTGCGGTATAGCAAGAAGCAGCACCCCGTCACAAAAGACTGCAACTTTGAAACACATGTAGATTACGTGCGGAACGGAAGACCGCAGCGTAAATACCACAGGTAAGACAACTACTTACCTTAAAACAGCTAACATCCGAAGGCGTACAAGTGCCGCGTCTTCCACGCCCGCCGACAGCGGACATAAACGCCGCCGTCCCAAAAGCCCAAACATATGGGCGTCATCTCTACGGCGGGCGCGGCTTCGCTTATGGACGCCGCCATGTTGGCGTAAAACAAACAAAAACAAAAAAATCCCGGAAGTGCGTGTAGGTCACGTGACCATCTCCGGCCAATAGCGGCGCAGTATGGGTCCCAGCCATCCTAGGGGATATGTTTCGGATACACGCGGCGTCGCGGGGCGCGTCTGCTGGTATTGCCGCCGCTGCCACCACCGCCAGTGCTGCTGCTGTGTATCATTAGTTGGTTGCGGCACATGTGCTGTGAGCCTCGTCTATACCTCGTCGGTGTGTTGCGTTGAGCGATGGAGCCCCCTGGGAGTGCTTACATACCCGGCGGCTTTTTCTCCGTGACGAACGGATGGACTAAAAGGCCAGTATTGATGACAATGCCGAGCAAGGAGCAGCTTGATGCTTTCATGGCGGCAAGTGGTTCGAGCTGCTCTCGGCAAACCTCAAAAGGGCAAAAATTCTGTGATTAAGGGTACGTGCTCAACGTCATGTTTAAAGCGTTGACTGCCACCTCCGCGTACGGGCTTCTGAGAAGCATTTGCCTGCCTTCAATGAAGGGTGGCTACTATATAGTTCATGCTGTCGTCGGGAAGGCCACTGGCGACATACTTGCATGCCACTGCCTCTGCCCAGCCGGCTGAGTATACTTCTTTGTTTACTGTGTCATTCATACTAATCATATGAACTACCGGGCCTATGCTTTGGCGGTTTTGAGCCGTCGTTGCATCAACCTTTACGTAAGGGAACGCGGATGTCACTTTGCTGAAAGCATGCTTCGAGGTGTAAGGCGTGCGTACTACCTCGCGTTCAGAGGCCGAAGTGTTTGCTGCCCTGCACAATGGGAACGTGATCCTGCGGTACATGCGTTACATGATTTGGGAACATCAGAAGAGCTGGCGCCGATCTAATGCGGCACGCTGAACCGGTCGAGAGCTATGTAGTACTTTGCGGTTTCGCTTATCCAAGATCGGGCTTTTGATAATTTTACGTATGGCCGCGCAGTGCACTATCATTTCAGACTAGTTTGGCAAGCTTTGCAACCTTTATACGTAACGCTATCGTCGCTGCTTGCAGGCGTGTATATAATAAGGAATCACAATCATTCATAGCGTGTGACGTTGTACGTGCCCGTAATAACTGAAAAGCAGATATGGTCTATCTGATACTCGTTGCCCGACAGTTACACTTGGTCATTCTGACTGGCAGGCAGGCACTGATGCGGGGATTTATCAAAAATTCTAGTTAGTAGTTTTATTAAATGGGAAGGGGGGGGCTAAAATATTTATGCAAATGTATTTCGCGAATGTTTGGGGTCAGATCTGCCTGAACCTTAAGACGGGGTGGGGGTGTTAATGAAGTGTTGTGTATAAATCAAGCTGACGAACATCCACACCTTTACTATCTATTTCTGCAGCCTCAGTGGGAGCTGCCAGCACGCAGTTGCGTTGCTCCTGACAGTGTGCAACCTGCCGTCACAGGATCCTTTTTTTTTTACGTGCACAGTTGTGCCTTGTGCATGGATTGTGCCCTCTCAAGGTAGGAATAGAGTTACTACAGTAACTCTAGGTAGGAGCGATGTACACACTGCCTAGTGATCACTTCTAGAACTTGTTCTGTTCAGCAAAGTGACTAGTACATGCTTACAAGTGATGTTCAGCTGTCTGCTTTGGAAAGTGCACTTCGTGACTGAATTAACCTGGATAGAAGTTCTGCCTATACTGTGGCAGGGACAATGCTGAGCTGAGGGTTGGATATACCATAAGTAGGAATGGATAAATACTTAATAAAACAGCAGTTGGTAATCAGGTGGTAGATGAGCATACCATGATCATTTTATTGATTAAGCAGCTTTTATACTTTTCTTCTGTCTTTTCAGCCAAGAAGCTCGAAGGAAATGTGCCACATTCTGAAATTATTTCTGAGCGGAGCCGGAAGAGAAAGCGGCAGTATGATCCAACACCGGGACTGTTGCCATCTGACCCAGCAAAGCTCTTTGAGAAGTTGGCAGAGGTCTCTCCTGGCTGCCTGCTCTTGCGATATGCAAAAACGCATGAGGCATCAAAAGATGTACGTAGTATCTTGAACATTATTAAAAATGCGACACCGTGCTTTCGCATGACGAATTGCAGATGTGTCAACAACTAGCTTTCGAACTTAACGTCTTTATTACTAATGAGAATTGTATGCACATTGGAGAGTGAAAGTGAACAACAAAAAAATATAAAAAACAGCACAGATGAAATACCAGACGTAGGTGGCTAGACAGGAGACTTGTACGTAACACATTACCAGAAATCGATTACTTGTAATCAGTTACATCTCTGTGTGATCTTGATGAGTCTATTACTTTTTCGAAACTGTAATGTTCTGGGTAACTCGGTTGCATTTCCTCGGTAGTTGATTACTAGTAATCACTGTTCTTTTTTTTTTCAAAATCAAGTTGTGACCAGTCGTCTACGGCAGTTGTAGTCCCGAAAAATATGCGACTGCTCTGTAGGTACCTCTTGTCCTGTTAGATGGGGGGGGGGTCTTCATAATGGACATAGACACTAGCATTGAAATACTGTGCAACTACGAGCTGGTGCGCAAGGTGTTCCTATGTTATAATGCCGGTCATCCCTCCAGCACATGCTCTGCAAGAGCATTCAGTGTAGCAGCTGGCCTTTAATGAGGACACGGGTAAGAACCAGCGATGACAACTTTGAAAAACTCCTGATGAAAGTCGTCGTGTAACCCGATCTCAGTAGTCAAAGTAAGCTTCCCAGGCGTCGCGCAAGGTACCAGCCTTCTGTCTACCATGCAAGTTGCGGTAGTTTGTTATAGTGCGAGTAAATTTGTGTTATTGTGTTACGGCAATAAAATTTGTGAAGAAAAGTAATGCAACGGTAGTCGATTACATTTCTGTAATTCCTCAGTTACGTTTGTAGGGCTGTAATGACCACTGTAATCAATTTAATATTAAAGAAGTAATTGTAATTGGTTACTTATTTTTATGTAACACGTACACACCTGCCAGACAGATAGATAAAGCCTTTGGTTCACGAGGGAATGATTCACGCTTAAAGCTGTGTCTGCTCCTACACACTGCCTCACGTTTAATAGGTAGGAGGGAAGGTGATACATGATGGCATTGTTGATTCTTTAACACGTCATGAGGCTTTCTTCTACATGGTTGTCGATTTGTTTCCCTGCTTTGCGTATTCGTTCATTTCCTATGCATTTCCACTGCTGAAGATGTAGGTCATGTCTGTGGTTATCGTGTTTCTGTGAGCTGGCAGTGGGTACATAGGTTGCTCTTGTGAGCAGCATGATTCCAGTTTCTGTGCAGTGTGCTGTGTGGTGAGGTGTAGGACAACAAAAAAATGTTTGTATGCACGTACATGTTCGACTAAGAAAAGTATACATGCTTCCACGCTTACCATAACTGGCATTTATAATTTCAGGTGTCCATTACAATCAAACACTCATAAGCATCGAGCATACACTGCTATTTGCATAATATGGATATGTCATAGCTTGATGCATTTCCAGTGCTTAGGTGAAACGGGAAAATAAGCATGCAGACACGGAAAGAAAAAGGGACAGTAAGTTCCATGTGTGCATGCTTTATTTCCTATTTCGCCTAAGCACAGGAAATGCATCGAAGTTCATTATTCCAACTAGCCCAGCATGTCATGGCTTGAAAATGCATCATACTTTTCAAGATTTGATTTTATACTGAATACTTGTCACTTTTTCTCTGCATGTGTTCTTCAGAGTGCAGGCGAGACTGACCCTGTGCTAGTGGAACCGAACAGCAGATGCTCCCTGCAACCACGGATTGCAGACTGTGAAGATTTGCTGTGTGAGAAAAGCCAGAAAATTATTCACGAGATGTTTGATGGTAAGAGTGAATGCACACAGAAAAATACAACATTCAGTTTCCTAGAAACATGGTGGTATATCACAAGCATAACGTTATCGGGACGTGCGGAACTCGGGTGGTGTGGAGTAAATGAAGGAAGCGCATGATAAAACTTCTACAAGCTGAGGAAAAGTAGCCGTGCAGCTTCTGGAATATGACAGCAGTAAACTCCAGAGGAAGTACGCGGCAAGAGTGCTGGTGGTTGAGTAAATGCAGCTGCGTATTTCCTGCATATATTATTACCTTACTATACTTATGAGGCAAAGTGTGTTTTGAGTTACAGTGTTGTACCTGTTCTTCGTTCCTTTGCAATCTTGGAAGACGTTTGTCGTGTACGCGCACATCAACCGACACACGGCCACTCCAGAGGTTGTGCCTCGCTTGCCGGTGCTGCCCGACGCGCTCACGCGCATGGCGCCTTCCTCAGACTCTCGTCCCCAGCTCCTGCATATCGTGTTACGTCTTCTGCCCTCGCTGTAACTTCCTCTGCCTCCTCTCGTCCGCTTCTTAAAGAAAGCAATAAAACAGTCTCCTGCCAGCCGCTGTCTCGTGTGGTTCCTATGCTGCGGGGCTCTGAGCCCCCAACATAACACTGGCGACGAGAAGTGGAATTTTATAAGTGCGCAGCTCTCTAGGATACGCCCATGGCTACTGGGGGAATGCAGGCCGCCATCGAGCCTTTTAGCGGCAAGAACTGGTCATCCTGGATCCAGCGCCTGACCTTCTACTTCGTGGCGAACGACGTCTGCGACGAACAAAAGAAGCGCGCGCTCCTCCTGACGCTATGCGGAACCGACACCTTTGAAACTGCCTGCGCTCTGGTCGCGCCGAAGACTCCTGGACAGGTGGGCTATGCCGACATAGTTGCCCTTCTGCAGAAGCACTTCGATCCACGACCGTCTGAGTTGTACAGCCAGTACGTGTTCCAGCGACGCGATCAGCGGCCGGAAGAGTCGATCAGCAACTACGTTGCAGCCCTCAGAAGCTTGTCAGCTGACTGTAACTTCGGAGTGCCAGCGACAACGTCTGCTACATCGACGCCACCGGCAGAAGGCCACGCAGCCGTTCTGGCGAACCCCACCATGCTGCCCCAAGATGTGATGCTTCGCGACAGGTTCATGTGCGGCATCCGCGACGAGCATCTGCAGCAGCGACTGTTCGCGGAGAAAGACTTGACTTTTCAACGCGCGTTGGACTTGGCACGCTGTCGTCCGAAAGTGCGTCGAAGCAGCAACGAGGACTTAAGGGAGCGACGAGCTCCACGGAGGTGCACAAGACTTCGCAATCTAAAAAGGAAAGCAAACATTCGGCTCAGCAACGGCGCTGCTACCGATGCGACGGCTGGCACGAGGCTGACACCTGCAAGTTCAGGACAGCGCAATGCCGTTTTTGTTCCAAAAAGGGTCACATCGAGAACGCCTGCATCTCCAGAAAGAAGAAAAACAAAGAAGGCAACCTCAACGCCCGGCAGGGAACTCACATGGGTAACGCCCAACCTCTGTGCTACGACCTCGCGGACACCGATAGGTGCTACGACCTACATCGTAGCAGTGGGCGACAACCCTGCCCTAAATTCCTCGTTGACGTGAAAGTCGAGGGAAGGCCCCTGAAATTCGAAGTGGACACGGGCGCCGCATGTTCTCTCATCAGTGAGGCTACCTACCACCAAACGTGGCCATCGAACGCCCCAAAGCTTTCGGAGAACCCCTAGACTTACGCACCTGGTCAGGGGAAGAACTTGACACCGTCGGTTCGGCACAAGTTCGTGTGCGTTTCAAATCAAAGGACTACGTACTGCTCCTGCTAGTAATGAAAGGGAGTGGGTGCAACCTGCTCGGACGTGACTGGTTTCCAGCACTGAACATCCGTGTTCACGGAATAAACCAGGTCGCCGAACCAAGAGATCCAGGAGGTTCTCGCACGCCATCCGGAAGTATTTAAGGAAGGTATCGACGGCTACGTGGGTCCATTGGTTCACTTGGACTTGGAAGAAGGTGCCACTCCCATATTTTGCAAAGCACGCTCAGTACCCCTAGCTTACGAAGAGCCTATCGAGGAAGAGCTCGACCGCCTGCAAAAACAAGGCATCCTGGAGCCGACGCAACACTCCGAAATGGCCACACCTTTGGTGTGGGTGCGCAAAAAGGACGGAACATTTCGCGTTTGTGGAGATTACAGGAGCACAGTTAACGCGGTGGTCAAGAAGACGGCATACCCACTGCCGACAACTGCGGAGGTTTTCGCAAAGTTGCGTGGTGGGACGACATTTTCGACGCTAGACCTGTACCAAGCCTATCAGCAGCTAAGAGTGGACGACGAGACAGCCGCATTGCTCACCGTCAACACCACCAAAGGACTGTTCAAGGTGAATTGCCTCCCTGTTGGAGTATCCGCTGCACCAGCCATCTTCCAGCGGATGATGGAGACGACACTGGCCGGAATTCAGGGGGTGAGTGTCTACCTTGACGACATTATTGTCAGCGGGAAGGACGTTAAAGAGCATGCGCAACGTCTAGAGGAAGTCCTGTCGAGGCTAAGCGACAAAGGTCTGCGACTCAAGCAAGAGAAGTGCCGCTTCGGCATCAGCTCAGTCCAATTTCTCGGTCATAAAATCGATGCTCAGGGTGTCCATACGACCGAACAAAAGGTAAAGGCAATCCTTGAGGCGCCAAAACCGAGTGACAAGACCTTTCTGCAGGCTTTCTTAGGGCTTCTCGCCTTTTACGATCGTTTTTTGGAGAACAGAGCGACAGTAGCTGCAGAGTTGTATGGGTTTCTCGAGAAGAACACGCCCTGGAAGTGGGAGAAAAAAACATCAGGATGCGTTCGAGATGCTTAAGAAGATGATTCGGTCTTCGACAGTCCTTGCGCATTATGATGAAAAAAAGGCCTCTCATTCTGTCTGTGGATGCGTCACCATACGGCATCGGCGCAATTCTCGCTCAAAAGGATGCGTTCGGCCGAGAGGCTGCCATTGCATTCGCGTCACGAACTTTGGGAACCGCTGAGAAAAACTACTCGCAGCTCGATAAAGAGGGCCTTGCGGTAGTTTATGGCATCAGCCACTTTCACCAGTATGTCGCTGGCCGGCACGTGACCGTATTAACGGATCACCAACCGCTCCTAGGCATCATGGGGGAAAAGAAGCAAATCCCTCAGGTATTGTCACCGAGGATGACTCGATGGTGTCTGAAATTGGCCACATACGACTACGACTTGGTGTACAGGCCTGGACGCCTGCACCAAAATGCTGACGCGCTCAGCAGGCTGCCACTGCCCGCGCAGGTAGATGAGCCATGCTCCCCGGGAGATGTGCTTATGCTTGCGTCCACGCCACGTTTCGAGCTGTCACCGCGTCAACTGGCTGAGCTGACCCGGAATGACCCACTGTTATCCCGCGTGATGACAGCCGTCTCAAACGGAGAGCTACGCCGGTTGCCCAAGCAGGAATTTTCGGCGTTCGCAAAGCTTGGACACGAGCTTTCGCTACAGGAAGGCTGCGTCATCTGGGGTGCCAGACTGGTCGTTCCAGAGAAAGCAAGGAAAGACGTGCTCGACTTAGCACATGCAGGTCACAGGGGCGTGGTAGCTATGAAGGCGTGCGCTCGAGGCTATTTTTGGTGGCCCGGTGTCGACAACGACATAGAGCGGGTGGTCAAAAGTTGTGCAACTTGCTGCCAGCACCAGAAAACGCCAACTAAAGCACCAGCTCCCGAGTGGAAACGTCCGACAACACCATGGCACACAATCCACGCGGATTTCGCTGGGCCTGTGGAGGGAAGGATGCTCCTAATTGTAGTGGACGCATACAGCAAGTGGCTCGAAGTGTGCACCATGCGGAACATACAGTCGCCGACACTGATCGAGGAACTGCGAAACCTGTTCGCAACTTTCGGCATTCCCGAAAGGGTGGTCACGGATAACGGCCCGTCGTTTGTTTCTGCGGAAATGGAAGAATTTCTGAAGAAGAATCGGGTGACGCACATCACAAGTGCAGCCTATCATCCGGCCACGAATGGGGAAGCCGAAAGAATGGTGTATGAAACGAAACAGGCACTGGCCAAGGATCAGTCAGGTACATTTGCGTGCAGGCTGGCTCGTTTTCAGGTTAAACAGCACACCACCATTTCAGTAACGACGGGCAAAACGCCAGCTGCACTCATGTTCGGCCGCGAGCTCTCAACGGCACTGACACGCATTCAGCAGCGACCAGCTGAGAGGGTGACCACTGACCACAGCGTTACTAGATTGCCAAGAAAGGTAGCCATCGGGCAATCGGTCTTTTTCCGCAACTTTGCAGGGAATCCTGCTTGGGTTGGCGGAACCGTGTTAAAGAGACTCGGACATCGACCTTGGCTAATCAAGTCAAGAAGCGGAACGGTTCGTCGGCACCTTGATCACATAAAGCCAGGTGCAGAGGCCCACCCGACAGAAGATTCGCCGCGGAACGATCAAACGAACGGACCAGTAGCAAGTGATCAACAAGACACAGTGCCGGCTCCGTACGTGATCTCGCCCCCAGCGGAAGCACCGCCGCCGCATGATCCGCCCACAACGCCCGACTCTGAACATAGGGAAGCTGAGGCCGGTCTGGACACTTGTGCGACGCAAGCTCGCGATGACCAACCCAGCGGGTCCGCGCAGCACCAAAGTGCGCCTAGGCCCCAACGTGATCGGCGTCCACCTGACCGATACGGTGACCCCGACTAAGGGGTAAGGGATGTCGTGTACGCGCACATCAACCGACACACGGCCACTCCAGAGGTTGTGCCTCGCTTGCCGGTGCTGCCCGACGCGGTCACGCGCATGGTGCCTTCCTCAGACTCTCGTCCCCAGGTCCTGCATATCGTGTTACTCTTCTGCCCTCGCTGTAACTTCCTCTGCCTCCTCTCGTCCGCTTCTTAAAGAAAGCAATAAAACAGTCTCCTGCCAGCCGCTGTCTCGTGTGGTTCCTATGCTGCGGGGCTCTGAGCCCCCAACATAACAACGTTCACATTACAAATTCCTTTAACGCTAAAGAATTGCATTCCAGTTACATTTAAAAAATTAGAACGCATCGTCACATTATATAGTTTCAGATAATCCTGTGGGAAAATATAGTGAGCAATTCAAAGCCTGCATTGAGTTACGTATATAATACAACTTTGACATCGTCCGAAGCAGGTTGTATGTATATAAAAAATCTGAAGAAACGATTCTAAATAACCAGCCGTACTACAGACATATATAACTGCAACTTTCACGCCTGTCTATTACAAGTGCAACGCATTAAGACCTTTCCATGTCCATGTTTAAATGCACAGTCAAGATGCTGCACTTCAAATGTTGAAAATATAGATTTCCACACATCCACCGCTATAATTAAATTTCTTACACAGGAAACCGCATCGAAAGGAACAATGCATATACGTTTAATGAGTGCTGATTCAGTATTACAGTGCAAATAGAAAATGATGTCCAGGATACACATTTGCAACTAAGTAAAGTCCCTTGTTCGCACCCATCAAGAGTTGCATTTCGATGTTGGTATGCGACAGACTAACCTATTTTCTATTCAGCACTATGTTGAAGAAGCATTCCATCGAAGCACTAGAAGGTACTGCCGTGTTGTATACAAATGAGGAGGAAGTCAACCGAAGTCTAGGAGGCGAGGGCAGGCTCAGCAAGAATGTAGCGCGGGATGTTCGCGTATTGGTTATTGCATGGCAGAAATGTTACCGGTGCAGCGGCTGTCGAACTGAACTATTTTAAGATTATACCGATAGTGACTGAGATGACTCGCATGTTCAAGGAATGCGTGCCAAAACTCAACCATCAAAAGCATCGGGCGGGCACGACTGTAGTGCTTGCATCCACCGCATTTCGGTCCCCTTTCCTGCCGTCCGTGCAGTCGGTTCTTGACAGATTTGTCAATAGGCTTCCCAAGCAACGCTTAGCGGAGCTGCTGCTCTCGACAGGCAGCGCCATCTCTGGCAGAAAAACAAAAACTGGGGTGTTCGCAGCGCGCGTTTACCCTTCTCTCCACCGCGTTGCTGCTCGCTTCTGTGCACGTGCAGAGCCCTCGCGGCGCACTTTCGGCGCCTCGCAATGTACCGCTTGCAGTGCGGCTTCAAAAGGATTTTCAAGCTTGACTGGCACTTCCGAAAAGCGAACTTGGTAAAATGAGAAAGGCTCGTCAATCACGTTAACGGTGAAGAGCAGACGATCGACGACAACCACGCCCGACTCAAAGCGAAATGCATTTCCCAAGTCGCGATTACAACGTGTAGGACGTATACCTCGAGGTAAGTCTCATTCTGTCATGTTAAAGATGAATAATGGTCCACATGCACTCCCAAATGAAGCCGTACACGCTATCGATGTTCTGCGGCGTGGACTACGAATCATATGATTGTTGTTTTGATATGGCATGCTTACAGTAGCAGCCGTGTACTTTCGTGAACAAACGTTTGCGGCGTGCGAAAGAAAGATTATACGGCCATGGCACTGCTTCCTGAGAAGGTTAGAGTCAAGTCCTCCGTGCCGCTGGAGAATCACCCGCCGATTAAGACGCGAGGCAGCTAGCTGAGCTTCAACCACTGCGAAGAAAGATGAACTGCTCGCCTCGTTTTTTCGGCTCTCGCGTCATGCTTGCAGCCTCTTTTTTATGATATCGACTTGACAGGCGTATAAAACCTGTTGCGTGAACGCGGCTAGAAAATCGCACAAAGTCAGAAGGTGGTTACTTCAAGGTTGCAATTGCAAAGCATGTATTAAGTGCCAGTTATATGTAGCGGCTTAAATATATATCACCCCAATAAAGTTACAAAAACAAAGCAAACCTGCAGAACGATGTCAAAGCTTGCTGAAAATGCACAGACGTCCGTTCCGGCGTGATAAAGCAGCCTTCCCGACGCGTGAAATGCAGGCGCCGAACTTCTGACAATGTGCGGAGTTCAGTTGAATTCAACCAATGCGCAACGCTAACGGTATAACGCGAATGTGAACGTTCAACAACGACGGGTAGGTCTCACGAGCACGAGGAATCAAAACACAAAGTTGCTTCACCTACAACCGTAACTGGACTTTAACAATGCGAGAAGACAGCGAGTAATCATTACTGTAGTCGCTGCGTGCATGCGCCCCGTTACTTACCGATTCAGGTAGTCGGAACGAACGAAAGCGATGAACTCAGACAGCCAAAATAGAAGGCGAGACAGCGCTGTCAGCTATCCACGCTTGCCGCCTTTATTTATCGTGCGACACGCCCGGTAACCGATACAGTTCACGTGAATCATGTGCCTTGTCTGCACTGTTGTGGCTGGCCACTAAACCGCAATACTTCGGTCCACGCTTGCGCTTCCTCGGGGTCGCTTCTGCCATCATGGAAATGCGCAGCTTCGCACAGCAAGCCTCTCGGTTCAACGTACCCAGCTGACGGCCTCCCAGTTACCCGCACCGAGACAAGAACGCGTGCGAACGTGCGCTACAGCTACCTTGAAAGGGGCTGAGTCGGCCGCGCGAAGGTTCAGAGCTTTCCGGCAGAGCTGCAGCGCGGCTGGCGCGGCGCTGTCGTCACGCCGCAAACTTGAGCTTGGGTTCCCTATAGTCGCCATTTCGTGGGCTCCACGGAACCACGTGCAAGTGCCTCGAATACTGTGTCGGCTGTCCCACTTTACCAAACTATGCTGACAAGGTCATGGGAATGCGTAGCAGAATCACCCTAATACACGGCCAGAAGAGAAAACAGAAAAAAAAATGAATTTTCGAGTTGGCGAAACAAAAACTTACCGAGGTTGAAAAAATGGCACACCCTTTTTTGCAAGCGGTATTTCAGTGGGGTTCGGTTATGCTCGAACGTAAAGTAATTGTTCTCCACGGTCTGTCTACAATTGGTTGCTGTCATAATGGCTCAGACAAAAAGAAAAAAAATGAGCTGTTCCTCCCACACATGGTCGGTCTTGGCATCGTGCTCTTCCCCGTCTTCCCGGCAAGTGCCTTGAAATGAAAACTACAATGCATCATAGTCGCATCACAAGCAAGCGGTAGATTTTTGCATCTCGCGCAGTTGCGCATATGCCCTCTTCACCCACAGTCACCCATACGCCTGTGTGTGCCTTTTCAATGCAGTGGAAGGTTTAGAAAAAATGTCATGCCCTTTCCTGTGGCTTTATAGACATTATTTACCATTACAGTTCCACCGATTCTGAAGGGAACGTTGGCATTCCTCCCAAAAGGAACTAGAACACTGTTCTGTACAACACTGGTTACAGATTTCGGTGGCGGCGTTATCATATGTGAAAAACTTGCTGCTGGAATGAATGATTCTTTCAGCATACAGAAATGCGACTCTCAAAAATGTGCCTGTTACATGCAAATTTTTATGCGTCGTTTTCTAATAGGTAATGCTCTCTCAATCATGGGATTGTTGGTGATCAACTTCACGTACGGCAATCTGATCTTTAGCGAGGGCACTTGTCATTTCACGTTGTCACATTTCATTGTTGCCTGAGTAGCCCTCGTCGATAGTGGATGGATTACTCAAAGAAAGAAAGGAAAGAGAAAGAAATCAACAATGCTAGGAAGACTGCAAGAAGGAAAGAAAGAAAACAACGAAAAATAGGGAAAAGGAAGTGACGATACAAAGCAATGTAGTAGGCATAGGTCGGCAAACTCACTCATGAGCCGACTCACTCGGACTCATATCGAGACTTGAGTCTGAGTGAGCCCAGGTGAGTAAAGTTTTTGTGAGTATGAGTCCGAGTGAGTTCTGTTGAGAAACATTTTGGTGAGTCTGAGTCTGAGTGAGTCCGGTTGAGGAAAATTTTGGTGAGTCTGAATCCGAGTGAACCCTAAGGGCAAAATATATTTACTGAGTGAGCTCCACATTTTTTGCCGACCTATGGTCCTACCTACTCAACCGTCAGCATTACTACCAGCCTTATGTCGTCTCACGTTTATACTCGCGTATAGTCCCACATACTTCAAGGCGCTACCGTTCATACGTCAGCTCAATCTTTATTGATCAGAGGGGTGAGTAGAGGAGGAGGGGGTGCCTTGATTCCCCCCCCCCCAAAAAAAAATTTTTTTCACGGGAAGTTATTGATAAAAATGTCTCGTGTGAGTCATCTCTTTCAATAAAAGGTCCTTATTGAACCACAAATTCAGACAACTCGTACTTGAAGGTACGAGATCAAAAAGTGCTAAGATAGCGCACCGATTATGCGAGGTATTGGCGTTAAAGAGGGGGAGCTTTACGATCCCTTCGACCTCTCTTCTTCTAAAGATCTCTCCTAGAGCTCCGTTCGGGACGCCGCTTACGCCAGCAGACCACCATGTCACAAGATGAGCCCACAGTGCCAACTCACCCGGTCCAACCGCCTGCAGCCGCCCCTACCACTGCCAACAACCCCCCTCGCGACCCTGAAATCTTCTCCGTTCTGCCTGGAGAAGATGTCGAAGACTGGCTCGACAACTATGACCGTGTAAGCGTTTACAACAACTGGAACGAGGCGTCGAAGTTAGTCCGCGTACAGTTTTACGTATCCCAGTTAGCCAAGACATGGTTCCTAAATCACGAGAGCGACTTCCGTGATTGGTCTTCCTTCAAGGACCAGCTACGGCGGATTTTTTGGCACACCGACGCTTCGTTCGGAAGTTGCGAGGAAGAAACTGGCTGAACGCGTCCAGCATTACGGCGAGTCTTATACCTCGTACATTGAGGACGTTCTTGCGCTTTGCCGCCGTATCGACGATGCCATGCCAGAAACTGATCGCGTACGACATCTTCTGAAGGGTATAGGACCTACCGCTTTCAATGCCCTCACCGCGAACAACCCTTCGACGATATCGGACGTCATCTCTGTGTGCCAGCGGCTTGATGCCCTACAATCCATCCGCCTGCGACCCGACTTTTGCGAAAACCCCTTGGCAAACAGTATGGAGCTCCGATCCATCATTCGAGCCATAATCCGTGAGGAATTGCAAGCCTACGGCTCACCACCTTGCAACAACGCTCACGCACAACTCGCCTCCACTGATCTGCGAAGTATGATCAAAGAGGAAATGACAGCCTTTCAGAGCGCCCACCATCCCACCGCTCCACCTTGCCCCCAACCGGCTTCGTACGCACACATCGCTGCAATGCAACCTTCACCGCCTCCAGTCACACCACCTGTGCCTGTTCACGACCATCTAGCACCTCTTGTTGCCCGAGCACTGAATCCGCCATACCATTCCGCCTGGCGTGCCACACGGCCTGTCTGCTATTACTGCGGCATTCGGGGACACATCTCCCGGGTTTGTCGACGCCGCCAGCAGGACGAACGTCGTGGTTATGCTGCTTCCGAACGTGACGAGCCATCTCGATTTTACCACCGTTACGCCGACAATGTTTTCACTCGCCGATCGCCATCGCCGGCCGACTTTTCGAACACGACCATCAATACACGTACCTCCAGACGACGTTCCCCATCGCCACTCCGGCGCTCTGTTTCGCCGCTTCGGCCTGTCTCTCAACTCCCTGTCCAGCGATCGGAAAACTAAACAGTGCAGTTTTTGGAGGGAAAAGTGCATCGCGGCGAAATGCCTCAAGTCCTCCTGAACGACCGTCAAACATGTTATTGGTGATTGTGCAAGGTGTGCGGGTTTGGGCTTTGATAGACATGGGAGCAACGATTTCTGTTATGCGTGCGGACTTGTGTTCTCGTTTGCGGAAAGTGACGACGCCCTACCTTGGATCATCCTTGATTGGGGCCAATGGAGCAATCATTCGACCATTGGCTCAATGTACAGCACTTAGAGTCTCTAAGCGTTTCACTGAATGCGCGAGCGGAGTGGTGTACGCCATCCCTTTGTCATGTGGTGGTGCGTACATTGGGCAGACGGGTCGTTGTCTCAACGTTCGTCTAAGGGAGCACGCTAGCTCTCTGAAAGGCACACCATCTACGCATCTTTCCCTCCATTGGCGGCAGTGCGGATGCGCAGCCGAGCTAAACAAAACCACAGTGATGATGAGGCACAGGGACCAGCGCACGCGTGAAATAGCTGAAGCGTTTGAAATTATAAAAGCAAGAGACAGATGCGTGAGCCAGCCTTCAATCGCTCTCACGGAAGCTGAGATTACCTATCTACAGCATACGTGAGTACATGCCTGGTGGGGGATAAGATTTTCTGTTTGGTTTTTGTGTTTTTTTTTGTTTTTTGTTTGTTTGTTTGTTTTTGTGCTTATAGATGACACGTTTCTTCCATTAAAATTTCAGTTGTTAGACAGCGCTTGTGTTGTGCACTTCCTTGTGTTTTCGTGTTCCTTTTTTTTTGCGCTGAACATGGCGAGTACGTTCCAACTAGCCCAATTTGCCACCTTAAATGAGGGAGACAACGCGTAATAAATGCGCACAGCATGTACTGACTCGCAGATATACAGGCTGTTGAGGTACTTAGACTCGACATCACTCGGGGTGTTGGACGGTAAGCTAACACAGGTGTCGCTTTTTTTGTCTGTGCCAATGTTCGGCTGCAATGCTTTCTTGTTGTCATGTCTCGCTGTATTTCTGGCTAATTTTGTTGTGTGTACCTATGTAAAAAAAATGTTTTTCCAAGTAAAAATATTGTTGCAAGTTGATCATGTCCTGTTCATTACTTAAACTTCTTCCTCACCTTTGTAAATACACCACCAACAAAAAAATTATTGTTGCCAACAAGCTCAGATTTCTGTTTTAATGATACAGTTGCGTCTGTTATCCAGCAATAAGGAATGTGCCATAGGCTTGCACCACATGCACAAACAGCCCAAGGTATGCACCTGCCACTGACTATATAGCAGGTCATGTCGCATTTTAGGGGGACTAAGCCTATAAAATTCTCACCTGTGGTCTCAGAATAGCCGTTATCTGACTGTTCCACCTCCACAGAATTTTCTTCGCCTGACGAAATATTTGGTAGGTTTAACTGCACTGGAAGACTTGCATAAAAGTGGTATAATCTAGTATTTCAAGGCGCTGACTCGCATCCTGAAGAGGTGTCAGCTGCCCCAGGGTCTTGTTTTGGTTTGACTGGCACCACTGAAACAGCTTAAGTTGTGAAAGAAGCAAATCAGTGAAGCACTGAAGCAAAACATTTGCCACGGAAATAAACGTTGGCACTACTTCAAACACCGTACAGTTTAAACGAGATACTTATACCTGAAAGTGCTTAGAAGTACAATATAACGATAAAAATGGAGTGTTCACCTCAGGCAGTGTGAACTCTTGTCCCAAAAAGTACACACAACACTTCACAAGATTCCTTTGACATATTTAGCAGCTTCTAATGCAGTGACGAAGGGTAGTTAAAGGTAAGTAGACTGTGTACAAAAGCTGGTGTTTTCTTATGCAAGCGCACACTCGATGGTCGTGCTGCGTTCGCTTCCACAAAACGTACCTGGTCGGTGTTTATCTCGTTGTCTTGCTCGCGCTGCCGTGCGTGAGAAGCGCTGAAAGGCATCGTTTTTCTTAAACATATCGGTGTAGACAAACAGAGATGGCACGAAATCGGGGTGCCTGGGCGAGTTGGACGGCGAACCTGCAAAATCCGCGAACATCGCACTACGGTGATTAACTAGAAAACGCACGCCGCACGCACGTTGAAACTTCGCTAACATAAGCAAAACGCCGCAATAGTTATTAATCGGTGCGCGGCAGGCACGTCAACAGTCAAGATACGTGGATTTTTTTCTTTCTTTCTCGCTGAACAACGAATGTGATTTGACGACAGAAACGAACCGCTGAACGTCGATGAATGACGGCCAACGAAACTGCACCCTTAGGCATTCATTATGTTCTAGCGGAGGATTTACAGCGACTTTTCTGAAGACGCCAATGTAAACAACAGCGTAGTTACGTTCAGACCGAAGCGAACCAAGGGGCACTTGGCAACACTTTGCTGTTGTCGTCATTCCAAAACAAATGCAGAAAACATATCGTCGAAAGAAAAGCCGTCGCTACTAAACTGCTGTGCGACGAGACGGACACAAAAGGGCACACTTGTTCCACGCCCTGCATGAAACGTGACATGCTCTTCACGTAAAACATCTATTGTAACATTTACTTAGCAAACATACCTTTAAAGAAGTGTTTTTCGCACAGTCTTGTATGTTCCGTAGGCTGCCACGGGCTGCCGTCTTCATTCTGCCGCCTCACGGCTCTGATCCACGCTTCACGGCGCTGACGATCGCGTTTCACCGATGGGAAGCGGAAGAAATGAATGGTGCTGCCGGGCGCGCCTCGGGAAGTACATCCATAAGCGGCACACGTTGCCGGCATCGCGCTAATAGAACCAGATGTATAGATAAATATATTTGTTGTGCCCGTCTGCACATGCCAACACTACTCTCACCGCCAATGCCGCGGCGAGAAGAGGCGGCGTCAGGGTTGCCGTTGGGCAGGTTTTAAAAGGAGCCAGAATCCAAGCTAAAAGTAGCCAAAAGTAGCCATGCCATATAATCTTAGCGCCAAATTTGTAGCCAAATAGAACACGTGATATTATGAATAGAGTTTCTTTTATTATTAAACAATAAATAATATTCTAAATCAGCACAACAGTAAAGAGCACAAAATTCCTTCCTTTCTGCTTCGTCTTCAAGCCAAGGCACATCGGAAATAAATAAATAAATAAATAAATAAATAAATAAATAAATAAATAAATAAATAAATAAATAAATAAATAAATAAATAATTTAATGGTTAGTCCGCGTGCACGTTGCTTATCTGGGATAGATCGAGTTCTTTCCAGAGTAATTTTGGCACATTCTATCTAACAACTCATTAGGAACGACAAACGTTGACGCAGTTTTTCCTTGAAGTCGTAAACCAAACTTGATTCGTAGAATCGCCATGAGCAAGTCCAGCTTCATTTTGTTGCGGATATCAGTTTTGGTCACGTTTACACAAGAGAATACGCGCTCGGCATCGGCATTAGAAACTGGAAGTGTCAAAATTCTCAGTGCACCCAGCGCCAAGTGCGGAAAAGGGCATTCACCAGAAGTGTCCTTGTAAGATGCCGCTGCGTGCCAAAATGTCAAAGATGATGTGTGATCAAGTGCACCGCAAATTTTCTGAAGCTGCCGTATTTCTGACTCCAGCTCGATCGAGGAACATCCGAAAAAATACGGCGGCAGCTTCAGTATGCTTTCACGGCTCTTCGTGCTGTCTATGTCATGCGGATTGACGACATGCAGCCTCCGTAGTGCAGAGGAAGCATTTGGAAGCCGCTGCTGGAGTTGTATCGCCATTTGCCGCAAGAACTGGAAGCAGCGCTCTCTCACGACCCCTTGGTATTCTACAGGGACTAGTGAAAGCTCTTCTCTCAAGACGTCACCTAAGTCCGCTACCTCTGGTTGCAGGAATATAGACTTCATCTTCTCCAGGTCTAGCGATAGCAGGCTCGCTGTTGAGTTGTGCCTCAAAACTGATGGGTGCAAAATTCGTCGCAGAACTTCCAAATACAAGTTTTCAAGCTCTTGAAAGACAACCAATGGGTCGGCTGCGTTTGTCTGGAACATTTTGTTCACCCGTCTCACGCTATGTAGGACTGGGGCAAGAAACACAAGGTAAGCATGATTCCTTCTGTCCCCATACATCTCTCGCAAAATGCGCACGTTGTAGCTACGCTCTTCTGCTTTTTCGAAAAACTGTTTGAGTACCTGATACTGCCCCAAAATTCTTTCGATACAGTCAGCAATAGCAAGCCATCTTGTTTGCGAAAGAGATAAAATTTTTGGCGGCGGCTCTGCACTTTCATCGTCCACTGACAGACTGGCATAAAGTCTCTTATAAGCACCTTGCCGGCAGCTGCTGTGCGCAAAGAAGCTGTACGTTTCTCTCACCAAGTGCTCGACAGCAGAGGGAATCGCTTCCATCGATTTGGACGCCACAAGGTCCAGGCTGTGGCAAGCGCATTTTACCAAGACCAATTCCTTGTTGTCCTCACGAAGACGACTGAAGAGGGAATTGTGGTTGCCACTCATGGAATTTGCACCATCGGTACAGAGTCCGAGACAGTTCTTGACTGGCAGGCCGTGCTTGTCCAAGGTCTTCAAGCAGCGTGGTTGCAATCTTGTTTTCTGCTGAATTCAGAAATCGCACCACAATGCACAGTTGCTTTGTCGTGGATATATCAGTTGATTCATCTACCATGAGGGAATAGCTGGAGCCTTTCAGTTGTTTGCCCATGCTTTCCGTGAAATATGGGAAAAGGACGTTTGTAATTATAGCAGTGCACTTCGTTCTGTTCAGGTCGAAATCCTTGAATTCGGAATGGAGAATCTCGCCAAGCTCATCTACAGCATTTATAGACGTGTGCACGGCAATGTACAAGGCAATCCTTAACTCTCGGCGAGCCTTTTCATAGTTTGCTTGACCAGAAGAGGCTAGAAGCTGCGGCAATTCTCTTTGCGTACTTGGGATTACTGCGGACTCGCGATGTTTCTTGGTGTCGGCGTGCTTGAGCAGATCACTGTAATGGGGTCGAATGTTGCAATTGCAGTATTTGCAGTGGACGGCCGTTCCATTGTCACAAGACGAAGCCCAGCCTGTAACACGTGATAATAAAAAATACCTATGAGGCGCGACGCGAAAATAAAGGCCATTTAGCTTACCGCTCAGTTTCTTGTCCTTTCGTCATTCTTCTCGGAACGTGCGCTTCGCGTTTGCGTGTTTTCCCATGACAGATGGTGGTCTCCGCACGCTGGAAGTGCAAAGCAGTAGCTCTGCTAGCTACACAAGTGTTTTTGCGCCGGTATCGTGCTTCTCGTGTCCTATCGATACGCTGCGCCACACTGCCCACATGGCTGCGCCTTAGCGCATGACTTTGGGCGCGCGACGGGGAAAGTACGTTAGATGCGCGTTGTGTTCATCAGATGGCGCGCAGCGTCAGTAGTGAGTGTCTTTAGCAGTGTCGCGAGCGTGTAGCAGCGTGAGCGTGCTAGCCACGCGAGGGTTGCCTACATACGCGCGACCTCCTCGCTCCGTTTTTTCAGGCGTGCCGCGCGTAGGGATCTCGTACGCGCGCCAACCCACTTGCCTGAGGGACGCGCGTGCGCGCATGAGCCAAAACGACACCAAAGCTTGGAATCAATGGGTCGTCTTTATGCTTGCTTGCTAATATATCTGCAATTAATTTTTAGAAATTGGCGAGTAAATGCGCCAAAATAGAAGTTCAAAGTAGCCAGAAAGTAGCCAAGGAGCCAACCTAAAATTTTCATCGCCAGACGGGGTAGTACCCTACTGAAAGCGTTCCGTATGCCAGTATCATAATTCCATATGTTTCGTACGGAATCCATATGTTTTCCGTATATTTCCCATATATTTTCCGTACATTTCCGTAAGAATCATACGGAAACATACGGAATTATGGTACTGACTTACGGAACGTTTTCAGTAGGGTAAAGTAGCCAATTTGGCGCAAAGTAGCCACCAACGGCAACCCTGGGCGGCGTGCGTCTGCGACGGCGCCGCACAGACCGTTTCGCAGAGTCGCCACCAGAGGGCCGCGTATGCGCTGTAGAGGCATGCAAAAGGCGGATTACAACGGCGACGGCCGCCAGTTGCTATACCCCGCAGTATGCGTTCTGACATATGCGAGTCGTTCCACTCTGATCCGCAGTGTGCACACTGAGGTATGGAAAACCTACCACCGCATTCGCCAACGGTACTTTTGGCGAGGGATGTACCGCTACGTGCAGAAGTTCGTTCGCTCCTGCATCGACTGCCAGCGCCGCAAAGCTTCAACGCACCTGTCGCCGGCAGGTCTGCAACCTCTACCTTGCCCTGTTAAGCAAAATAGTCAAATATTTGCTTTGCATTCCTCATGGAAATGCAGACGTCGAAAGAGAGTTCAGTGTGAACCGCCGATAGCTAAACGAAAGGTCTCTACTAACTATTCAGACCGTGAACAGCATGAGGAACATTGTTTCTTATGCTAAACGTTTTGGAAGTGATCAGTGCAACTTCGATGTGACACCTGATGTCAGAGCTGTGCCAGGGGCAAGTAAACGTTACCGAGACCGTTTGGCTGCGGAAGAAGAGCAAGATGCCAAACGGCAGCGTGTTGATAGCGTCAAGACGACGCTAACTGAGGCAGAAAAAAGCCTTCAGCAGGAGGTGGAAACTGCAAAAAAAAAAAAGTGCTGGTGAACGCTGAGCTCTTGATCAGCAATGGCATAAAAACCAAGAATTTCGCTCATGTTGAAAGTGGGCAGGCCTTGCTCGGTGAAGCAAAAACAAGGCTCTCTGCGGCCCTTCACAAGATGTCACGCAAGAAGACAACCAACTAGGCAGTATTTTGCAATTAAAAAGTGAACAGTTTTGCTAGCCTTGGAATAAAACTTCCACAGTGATTTGTTTGTCTTGTCGCCTACATTGTCCTACAATGAGCCTCTTCGATTATTCGCTCCGGCTGCCAGACGGCAGCCAGCGGGCTGCCCGAGTGCCTGCCAGACGTTCGTTTTTCTCGGGCAGCTCCGAAGCTCCGCCCACCTGCCCGAACGCTGCGGTAAACGCGTTCGTTTTAGATGCGAAGCAGCCTTTGCTCGGCGCTGTGTCCGTCCCTTGGCGACCGTCCGCTTTCTACCACCTAGCATAGCCATCTGAGCGCGCGTTCGCGCCAAGAAGTCTTCCTCTTGTTCTTCGACCGCCTTGATGATGATACGTGCAGAGCACTTTAGGGGCCCGGGCTGCCATATGCTGTTCTAGCTTGGCGTAACGCAGACAAAAGCACGTGTGCTGGCACGCGCTAGCGCGTTCGGGCCTGTGTAAGGGGCTGGGTAAGACGCTGTGGCCTCTCCCCCTTACACTCTCTCAGCGATCACGTGATGGCGTCGAGGAACGAGATTCTGCCGACGCGCGATGAAGCCGCGTGGCATGTTCCAACAAGAGTTCGGGACGAGTAACAGCAACAGCAACTACAGTGAATTCATGGTGTGCTCCACTTGGAAGGACGCGTTAACATCGGGCATGGTGCCCGTGATGAACGGAACTTTAAGTCGACCCATGCGCTGCTTCGCATCCCCACATGGTTCCCTTTAGTGGGAGATGGTGTAATTTTTTCCCTCTCCGGCAGCCAGCGGGCTGCCCGTGGACTCGCTCTTCTGCCGGAACGATTTTGCGCTGCCAGGGAGCAGACGACGCGCTCTTTTTCGTGTTCTTTTTACGTCGCGTCGTCTGCTCGTGAATTCTTGGAGCAGAAGTTGGGCGCTCGGTTTGGCGCTCTTGAATGCGCGGTGGTTGACGTGAATTCCATTTGTAGCCGTACGCTGCTTAGCATGCCGTCCATCTTTGCGCCACGGAAGATTATTTTAAACGGGGTGCAGCCGGAAGTGCGCCCTCTCTTAAAGAATGGTTGCGTTGTGGTGCACGACGGTAATCCCGCGTATGTGACCGAAGGTAAGACATTTCACTTTCACTGTCCTGCGAGTGATTTTCGTGTTGTTTATGTCTCATTTGTGCCGTCACGCAGGAGAGAGAGAGAGAGACATAAGTTTATTTGTGTCCTTGCTGGGGCGGCGGCCAGACCTTGGGTCTTGGCGGCGTCTTCGGCCAGCCGGACTCCCCAGAGTTGGTCATCCGGGCACGCGCTGAGCAGCATAGCCTCCCACTGCTCGGGCGTGGTTATCTTAAGTTTAGGGTTCTTGCTGTGTTTGGTGGTGTGTGTCATTGCGGGACATGCCCAGATAATGTGGTCGAGGTTGGCGCGAGCCATCCCGCAAGCTTTGCACTGTGGTGTGTAAACGTCCGGGTATACGCGACTGTACAGCGTGGGTGTAGGAAATGTTCGCGTCTGTAATAATCGCCATGTTGTCGACTGTTGCTTATTTAGCGACTTGTCAGAGGCTGGGTACTTCAATCTTGCCCTACGGTAATGCATGACAATCTCACCATACGTGACCATTCTTTCTTTCGCGTGGTAGCACCAGGACTCGACTTCTTCGTCCTCAGCCTGCTGGGCTCGTCGGGAGGGTAGCTGCTCTGATGGTAGGCGATTTCTCGGGCAGCGTCGTGAGCGGCTTCGTTCCCGGCAAGGCCCGAATGGCCCGGAGCCCACATTAAATGAACTTGGCTGCGACGAGATGGGGATGTGCTTGCAAGTATGCGGTTCGCTTGCGGTGAAATGAGGCCCTTGGTGAGGTTGCGGATAGCTGTCTTGCTGTCACTAAGAATGCAAGAGGCAGTAGTCGTGGCGTAGGCTAAAGCGATGGCAGCTTCTTCGCCCTCTTCGGGTTGTGTGGTGAGTAGGGAGCTGGTGGTGGTAGTTACAAGATTCTGTCCCGTGACGACAGCGAGCGCCATGGCAGGTTGTTGCGGGTACTCTGCTGCGTCGACGTAAGCTACATGCGCGGCCCCCTTGTAACTCTTGCTGAGATGTTTAGCACGGTCGGCGCGCCGTTCTGCGTTGTAGACGGGGTGCATATTGCGAGGGATGGGGGGAATCAGGAACGTTTCTCGGATGTCCTTGGACAATGGGACCTTGGGTCCGGTCTGCGTAACGTATTCAATGTCAAGGGTACGGAGGATGTGCCGCCCGGTCTGTGTTTGCGAGAGCCGCTCGTAGTGTGAAATGCGCTGAGCCTCAATTAACTCCTCAATTGTGTTATGTAGGCCTAATTCCATGAGCTTTTGATTCTCCGTAGATTGAGGGACGTGCAGGGCTTGCTTGTATGGCTTCTTGATAATTATGTTAATCTTGTGTTTCTCGGCGTTGGAGAGGTAAAGGAAGGGCGCGACGTACACGATGCGGCTGATAATAAAGGCTTGCACCAACCGTAAAAGGTTGTCCTCTTTCATTCCCATGTGCTTGTTGGCGGGCGATGAGCCTTCCTATTTGAGTAGCGTGGGTCTTGAGGCATTCGATAGTGTCTGTGTTCTTACGGTTCTGTTGTATGCGGAGCCCCAAGACTCGCAGGCTAGGCACGCACGGTATGGGATGTCCTTTGACTTCGAGTATGATGGGATGCGTGCTCTCCTGACTCGTTCGACGATGCGTTGCGGGGCGTAGGATTAGTAATTCGGACTTGCTCGACGAACAGGAAAGTCCTCGTGGCTCGACATACTCGACCACGTCACGCAGTAGGCACACGTATCACGTTTGCCGATGAAGGTTGGTGCAATGGTGATGCGTCACGACACCAAGAAGACCGCCGAGGGCTACAAAGACGGGTCACCCGCACCACAAGAAACGTCCGCTGAAGCCAAAGTTGAAGCTCAATTCACACAGCTGTGGCCGCGTGCCAAAGTGCTGTTCCTTATTGAAACGAAAAAGACATTTGAAGCCGACAAGCGGAACCAGCTAAAAAGAAAACGAGACGAGTAGAAGACCCTGGCGGCTGCCATAAACGCGAAGTTTGGCAGCCATCTGAACGCACACCAGGTGGAAAACCAATGGAGAACCCCGAGGAGAGCCTACATGAAGGCTAAGAGCCACAACAGTCGCTCGGGAAATGACTTGAAAGTCATCGAATTCGAGGAGTATGTTTTAACTCGTGCTTTATGTGAGCTCTGATTTTTTTATTTATAAAGGAATGATGGTCGACTTCGTTCCCACTGCCAATTGGATTTCAATATAGTGAAGACATGCAGTGCATGTGGCATTTAGCGTGACAGCAGTTATCACTGTCCGTCAAATAAACGAACGCGGAGGTTCCATACGATCGACACTTGTGACGATTTACGCTAGATTGAGGCATAGGTAAACTTAACTTGTAAAAATACCATTTATGCATTCCATCTGCTTCGTGACGTTGTTTGCATCGAAATTGCGATGAATTGTGACGTTCGATATGTATCCTGGCCGCTATCACCAGCATGTTGTGTTGAGCTTGCATGCATGCGCGTAATATTGTGATAAATATATCGTGCATGTCATTATCCTTGCAATTATCATGATTTATATCACCAGGGAGCTCAGCGAGGTGTTTGAAAAAGACCACGCTGTCAACCCGACGTACCTGCTCGAGCCGGGTGTAGTGAAAAAAAGCAATGAGTGAGTCATTATTGCTATTGCATGCATGCAGGGTATTTCGTTCTTTATTTTTCACATATATGATAATTAAAGAAGCAATTATACTGAATGAATGAAAACAACAGTGTGGCCCTCGACTGGCCTCCTGAAGGAAAGAAAATATCATCGTTCCATGCATATTTTTACATACGTATAAGCTAGGACGGGTAAAGCATAATATGTAAGGCTCAAATTGTATTCATTCATTCAGCTAAAAGCATCCATTGTCACAATTAACGTGCATACATAGTAAGGAGGCGTGTTTAGCATATTTACTTAGTCAAAAAAATTGTGATCTCTATTTTGCTCGTCGGTTCTCTGCAATGATCGAAATTAGGAGTAAGAGAGGGCGCATGCAGCCAATAATAATTTTATAACGTCAACTGGTTATTTTTTGGCAGTATCTGTTGTATGCATTGGATTGAGTATTGTTTCGCAGGCGCTGTTGCGTAAATTTATTTTCTGCGATCTACCGTGTGGTGACCGTTCAGTATACTCTATTAATTTCAGCACTCAGCCCCAGCCAGTGGAGCAAAGCGCGGATGGCTCGGAGGAGCCCGTTGATGTTTCATCAGCAGTGCAACAGCCCCAATACGGATCATCTGCGGCCAAGAAGTCCCGCAAGACCAACAGAAATGTCACGGAGGCTCTTCTCTCGCGATTAGACGAAGCGGAGAGGAACAGGGCTGAACGACATAAGGAGTGTATGGCCAGTTGGGTCCGGCATGAAGATTTGCTCGAAACGCTTGTGGTTGCTGCAGAGATTTACTTTTCCCCTAGTTCCCGGCAGCCATCTGAAGCCGAGTAATTTATCGGTGCCTTTTTTCCCTTTTTTCATATCTTTGTATTGCATTTCAATTCACTTCATTCTTTCTCATGGTTGCAATTTTTCAAGCAACACAGCCTTCCTTTTTTGTGTGTGTATATAGATTACTTTGATGCCCTCCTTACACATGTTCAGAAGAGTGTGTGAGTCTTTTTCTCGTGTTTTAATTAGCCGGTTGCTGTACATATTAATATTTATGCTGTTCTGTTGTTCCTTATCGTCAGTAATTCCAGAGATCTAACTTGAACTTTTTAACCTTATAGTCCTGTATTTAACGATATTGATCCCAGTGAAAAATAAACTTTTTGTCGTTTATAGATTAGGATCGGGAGTGTGGATTATAATAAAATCTGCAACGTGCGCGCAGTGCTCAAATGAAAGCCTTTAGGAGCAAATGCCGTACGTGAAACGTACGTACGTTTCATGATAGCTGTCTGTGAATATATACTGACAACTCGAACACTTAACCATTTCAGCTGTTTAGTGCGCACTAAAAATAATACAGCGTATATATATATATATATATATATATATATATATATATATATATATATATATATATATATATATATATATATATACACACACACACGACTAAAGGGGCGGTTCTAAGTGAGTTTGAACAAAATATAGTAAAGAATGATCTGCGCCCATACAAAAAGGATTCTTATCATAGTCTTCTTATGATAAAAAGCTACAGAGCTACAGGTGTCGCGCACAGTTGTCGCAAGGACTGTTACGTACTGCTCCACTTTCCGCTTCTTTCGCCGAAACATCTGCGTCATTGTCTACAGGTTGCTCGTCATCCACATCGTCGCCGCTCCTGCTGGCAATGTTGTGCAGGACGCAGGCCGCCATCACGATGTCCACAGTTTGTGGGATGGTAGCGACTTCGACATACATGAGCCGTTGGAAGCGGGTCTTTAGCAGACCGAAAGCTCCTTCTATTACGACCGGTTACCGACAATGCGCTGCGTTAAAGCTCTCCATCCATGGCTGCCAGCTGGCTCCGCATTGACGATAAGGAGGCAGCAGCCAAGGCATCAACGGATAGGCGCTGTCACCGATCAGGTAGCTTCCTGCCAAAAGAGTTTATCATAGCACGTCAGACCTATAATGCAAGGAATAAATCAACTAACGAAGTTAGCTTATATATGGCGTAACCTGCCTCGTGTGACTTCAATTTGGGCTTCTCAATTCACTCCTGCCTGATAATACAGATAACGATTTTTCTTACCTTCGCACTTCACTTTTCCATCTCGGAAAAGAAAGCTTTCCTGCAATACACGGGCATCGTGCACGCGGCCCGGGAAGCCTATGAACACATGCGTGAACATCCGCTCGGCGTTGCAGACACCTTGTACTTTTATCGAGTGAAACTTCTTTCTGTTCTAATAGCTGTGCTCCGATTCTGGCGGTCGAGACATGCGGATCTCGACCGTCACCCCTTGTCATTGATACAGCGTACGAAATGCACGCTTGCTTCGTCGTTGTTAGCAGCTGTCAGAGAACGTCGCGTTATCGCGTGTGCTTCTTTTCGCCAGACCCTTGCATCCTCAGGCGAACGCGGCAACATAAAATGCATGAACTGGAGGAAGACAACGTAGGTGACGAGCCCGTTGAGCGAAATTGCGCACGTGTAACGCGGGCCGCCTCGCTCACTAAACAGTCACAGCTTATCACCCTTGGGCTAACGCTGCACGAACTCAGCGGCAGCTTGAAACTGGCGATACCAGCGATTGCACTCTCACGGCCGCTGAATGAAAAAACGCTTTCCATCTGTGTGAACCTGTAGCGCTCAAGAAATATCGATGGATTGTATGCTGGGTGCGCCTCTTGGCATTTCCTACAATGTGCCTGCTGCATATTCAGCTGTACGGTCCGGGTGTCCAATTAGACCCATCGTTGCTGTAGTGCAATGTAGCATTCATAAATTCTGACTGGCAAAGAAAAAAAAGATACCCCATCTATTCACAAAACTCACTTTTGTCGTCGAACGAGTGCGATGCACCGTTCACGCCCATTCCGTTCATGTTCTCTAAATAGAAACCAGTAAAACCGCGTGCCCGGAGAATTGCTGTAGGTGTTATTGCACCCAACAACGCAGCAATTATTTCTGGAGTTCGGCATTCCTACGAAGAGCGCAACCGACACAATATGAACTGCCCGCGAAAATACCTCGCGCCGTCACAGCGGGAGCGTGGAGCGAGCAGGGGTGCAATCGCGGAGCGATGTTTTATGGTATATTATTCTTATCGTCCACCACCTGCGGCTGACTGATCGCGTTGGTAACGCGGACGGACCGTCGCTCTGGTCACTGGCCAAGCGCGAAAAGCACGAAAAGTATAGTCATCGTAAAGGGCATCGTTCCTCGATTTCACCCCATTGCGAGCGCGTGAGAGCATCCCGCCAAATCTGCGCTTCTTGCCGCTAGGGACACCTTCGCTCGGGCAGCGGCGTTACGTCTGCACGGAGCCTATAACCCGGCTCGCGCCACTTTCCTATCTAGAATGCTATGTCACGCAGATAACGCGCGCGCGTTTCCCAGGCGACGGCCCGTGAAGCGGGGAGGTGGAAGGCGGGAGAGGAGGGTGCTCGGCGTGGTGGCTTGGTTAAAAGAAAGAGGGTACTTTCCCAAAAAATATCCAGGGACTTTAGGACGATGTTGTGTCGTGCGACCCCTGGTGACATGCGAAGAACACTAGTGCGGTAAGGGTTTCTGTTCATGCCACTGGGTGGAGCTGGGCCTCCCCCATGCCTCTTTGCTTCCACCAATCCGGCGTGGCCATGCCGTCACTCTACACGCCCTCCCGTCCTTCGGCCTCTCTGTCGCCTGCCGCAGGGTTACGCCGCGCTCCTGCCTACGCAACACGTACCGTCGATACAACAGGAGGCGCCTTCCGATACTTTCGTCCGGAAGGAGTTGCCCATGCATTTATCTTAAAAACCAACGAGTCACTGGGAAATGTGGCTTTGCATCCTCGCCACATTCCTTACAGGTAAGGAGAGCCGCGCAGCCGAATAAAAAAGCTCCTCTCCTCCACCCTCCCCCCTCAGTATAATAGACAACGAGGTCCGCCCTGGCCTCGGGCAATTATTGTGCTTGAGGCTCTTGTTCCATTCATATTACTGAAACGCCACGTGGACGGAGCACGAGCCTCAAGCACTTAACGCGCACCATCCATCGGGATTTCGTTCCAAAAGGGCTACCTTGCGACCTCCCAGCCAGTGACGCTTCTTGCTTCATTGAGATTTCGTTCGAGAAGCGTTTTCATGCGACCTCGGACGTTTCGACGCTACTGGTGCAACGCCAACGCCAAGTATCGACCGTGCTCGAATAATAGGGACGGCGACATCGTGTTCCTTCGATAGACGCACTGTCCCTGTGTCCACTGGCCCCAGACGTTGTTTTCATGTGTCGGAGTGCTTTGTGAAACACAGCCTTTTTATGTGTGCGCGGCGTACATACCTACTTTAGGATCATTATATAGAGGCTCGGACATGGCATGCAGATAAGAGAAAACTGTACAAACAGCACTTCAGGAACTGCTGTCTTAGAGAGGATAAACACAATGAGTGGCTCATGGCAATACCCGGGACCCCTTCAAGGCCTTTTGCAAATTTTGCAAAGGGTCTATCGAGGGAAAGCAGGCGAGCATTGACAAGCACGCCACGACTACGAAACACGTGGCATTGTGCCAAGCAAAGGACTTCACCAGCATATTTGATGTCATGCCACGTGTAATGGCAGTTCCTGTGAAGCAAGTAGAAGCCACTCTTGCTCTTTTTGTCGCTGAGCACTGCGCGATGAGCGCCATGGAGCACCTCAGAGAAGCTTGCAAGTGGATTTTTCAAGATGGCGAAGTCGCCTTAAAGATTCACCGCACAAAGTGTACCAATAATATAAAGAACGTCCTTTTGAAAAATCGTTGCGGGAAGATACTGGCGAACAAAAGTACGGCGTTCCGATTGACTAGTCGACCGATATCAGTGTCCTCAAGCTCCTCCGAATCGCCATCAGTTATTTTTCCCAGTCAAACGGTGCGGTCTAAGGGTTTGAACCCCAAGAAACCTTGTTGGCATTGGAGTAGACAATGAGAGCGTCATGCCGGGTGTGAATAGTGGCGTCTACACTAGACTGACAAATGAAATTCCTCATCTTGTTATGGTGCGATGCGTCTCCACTCTCTTCAACTTGCAGTTTTAAATGCACCGGCTGCCTCGCCGAGAAACATACAATTCCTGGCGAGAGAGACATGCCGATGGTTTGCTCACTCCTCAACAAGGAAACTATAATACCAAAGCTTGCACTTCGAAATAAACGACGGAGCGACTCCGCTTACTATACCACTATCATGTGACACACGCTGGTTGTCAATGCACACGGCAGTAAATAGCTGCCGAGTGGACTGAATTGAAGGAAGTTTTTGGAAAAGCGCGGAGAGACAAACACTGCTACACGGCAATGGTGCTTTACGAAATGTACAGTGACCTCAAAAACAAATGCTACGTACGGTTGCTGGAGTGGGTTGTAGCGAAAGTTCAGCGTTTCAACAAATCGTATCAAGCGGAAAAAAAAGACCCGATGAAATTGTTCAAAGATCTGATTATCCTTGTGAAATCGACGGCCGCAAATGTATCTCCACCAACTTCCCGATGCGGCGTGTTGACGGTCAATATCGACGAGAAACTCGATCCAAATCCGTACTTCCGTCACCGGTTTCAAGCAGCACTCCGAGACGCGTGCTTCCTACCAGGGACGTAGTCAAGGAGTGGGGTCCCCCCCCCCGGAAAAAAATTTCTGGCTACGCCCCTGCCTACTACGCGGCGATGAAAAGGAGCTGCGCCTTCGCTGTTGACGTGTCATTGTGGACCTCCTTAACCAGCTGCGTCAGCGGCTGCCAGAAAACACTAAATGCTTGCAAAAAGGCTCATCGCATTTCTGTAGAGCACGCATTGAAGCCAATACGAGAGCTAATTGCGGAATTGGCGTCACAGTTTCTTTCCGTAGAAGCAGTGTCCGCTTGCGAAACGCAGTGGAGAAATTTGCGGCACGTAACACGGTGCTCTACAAACAGAACCGATGGTTCTTGGCGACAAATTCCTACAAGGATGCGCATGGTGAAAATCCTTTCGCCGAGCTGGCCACGCTCGCCATGGCAGCGCTGTCGCTGCCCTTCTCGAACGCTGGGATCGAAAGGTGCTTCAGCGACAAAAGCATCGTAAAGTGCAGGCGTCGTCACAGGTTGGACGTTGACACTGAATCCGATACTGAGTGTGTGGGACGGGCTTCGGAGGCACAACAAAAAAGTGCCACGAATATAACTTGCCTAGGGACGTGGTTGCAAACATCGGCACGATGTGATGCTATTCAACGGCAGAAGATGATGCCCTGCAAGTTGCAAACATCATCCAAGAGTTGTGCGTACCGCAGGGCTGATTGCCGTTTACTGCCACAGCTTCATGCTTGTACTGCCCTTTTATGAATTTCGAAGGCGAGCCCTTCCCATGCTTGCTTAAGATCATAGCAGTGCATATTGTATGTTTCTTCTTTAATGTGCTCTATATATTGGGCTCATATTTTCTCTTCTTAAATTCGCAAGCAGATTTTGATCACGCGGCTTTGCCGTATGTAACGGATTACCGCCATTAAATATAGGGCTTTTTTATTCGCCAGTGCGGTTGATTGTACGCTAACAGGTACGCTAAATCTCTAATGTACGTTATGTGTATCAAATACTATTCCTTCGGATTGTTTCCTTCGTTTCAACCGCGCAATTTCTTTGAGATATGTTCAAACTTCCGATGGCATCTAAGACCTATTCCAGGTCCGAACAGCGCCTCCAGTGGAGATGGCCGAAAGGTTAGCTTAAAAGGACGCTAAAGTGAAACAGTGAAAGAGTAGGTTAGTTTAGACTAATAAATTATACTCTGAAAATGTACAGTCGGCCAAATCTTTAACTATCGTGCGCGAGCGCCGACGACGTCCTTTATGTGCGAGTGGCGCGTGTCTGCGGGAAACTGTTCAGAAAGAAAAAGAAAAACACGCTTGTTTGCCGAAGTTTTGTAGAATGAAGAATTTCAGTTCTCCTGTGTGTGTGGCAGTGACTACGCAGAGCAGCATATCTTTTTTATTTCTAAATCTTCAGATTCGGAAGACGACCAAATCTCAAGGCATCAGCAGTGGACGGTGATAGATGTAAATAAACCTCCAACGGCATGTCCAAGGCTTTTTATTTCACGGGGTCGCTTGTCCCCTGCACATTATTTTTTAAACTTCAAAGGGACATTTTCTGCACCGAAGACTGGAAACGTCTGGGCACTTTCTGTGATATAGGATAGTGAAGCCAATTCTTTGCATATTTTACAAAAAAAATATTTTGCTTTTATGTGGTGAGTCAAACGCCTAAATAGTTTTATTTATGCTTCAAAGCACGTAGAATCAAATAGTCGAATAAAAAGAATCGGTATTTTTGTATAGCTTCTGGCCAAACAACCTCGGTAGGGAATAGGACATGAGCAAATCAATGTCAAAAGCTTGACTCTTATATTTCCTGCCGTAATCTCCGATGGCGATGTCACGGATTTTAAAGTGTGTTTTCGTATTTTGTCCACACTGGCTCAACGAAATTTCCTCAAACTTGGTATGTTAAAGGGGCCATGACAACCAATTTTCGATCATAATATGTGTTATGTGGATTAATCCTTGCATTCACAAATAATCTGGCGAAATTTTAGCGCATTTGGTCGAGCACTTAATTTCTAATCGAATACTTTTTTAACACGCGAGTGGCCCGAGAATCAGGCAACACTGGTGCGCTCGCGAGCCGTGACGTAACAAGCAGCTATATGTGCAAACGTCTGCATTGCGGCGAACACATCGATATTGTTCCGTGGTTGCCGTGGTCAGCTACATGTGATATCGAGATAACTTAGCTTTGTTCAGCTTGGCACTGAAATTGAACTACTTGCAGCGGCTGAAACTTTGATAGAAGACGACGGCTCCGTTCCGTACTGCACATGACGTCATACGCGCCATGGCAAAATGGCGGTCGCCGGCGGTGGGTGGGGTTTACAGCCGGCGACTTCTAGGGCTTGTTTTCCACTGAAAAATTTTTTACGGCCCACTTTTGAAATCTGTATAGGCATAATAAACCCTCTACTTGTAGTTTGCGCTGAAAACCGCAAGTCTTTGAGCGACCGTGTCTGGCTCCCTCAGAAGACAATGTACTTCATTTTTACCGATTATGAACTACGTAGGCCCTAGAAGATGTCATCAAATGACGTCACGGCGACTGGTGCGGGAGCTTCAAGGTGGCGCCGCCACTCGCATTTTCTGTTAGTGCGTTATCTTGTTTACCAAGTGTCTTTTTGCGGAAAACATGGTGTTTTTGGTATCATGAAAGGGTGAGTACGAGAAAAATCGCCTGTCTCTTTAGTGCCCCTTTAAATCCCGCCATCGCGTCTGCTGCGGAAAACCCACGGAGGGCTTTAGGTTAACTGGTGCCTCGTGGCCTCGGAATTCGTCCTGTAGAATGGCTCATGAATTTCCTTAGTCACACAAGCGCCACAGAGACGAAGTAAACACGCGAGCGACTGGTCATGTGACTTTCGAGTAGATCCCCGCTATTCGCTCGATGTGACGTTCGCATGAGACGTATAAGCCCTTCCCCTTGGTAATCAACGAAGGGGTAAGCCTACCAGAAATATTAGGCTTCAAGGACGTTTAAAAGGCACTAGGAACACAAATGGATCTGCGGTACAAACCAGCAAGAAAAGGCTGGAAGATTGGTTACCAAAAACGACAGAACAAGCGAAATAGAAAAATTGAGAGTAACATCGAAAACTGGGATGAAAAGGACAAGTCAGAAGTGACAACGTGTTATTACAAAATGCAGAGCTTAGAGAGGACTAATAAATAGCACGGTGGCGTTAGCCGCAAGCCCGCTTCAATGGGATGCCTCTAGCATCCATCCAACCTTGTATTCATGATACGCTGTGCATGCTACACATTCATACACTCACCCACGAAAAGGTGTAGTCATCTAATGCAGTTCATAGTCATACATTACGAGAGTTTTGCGACTGCGGGTACGGCCGGGAGTTGGAGGCAAGACGATAACGTCGGGCGACGTCACACAGCGCGGAGAGCTCTGTGCGACGTGGCAGAGGGGCGATGTTTCCCTTCTGACGTTCGCTAAAGGGAGGACGCTGTTGGTTCTCGCACTCGGTAATGTCACAGCGTCCTTTTTTTAGATGCGAAGCATCTCTTGCTCGGGGATATGTCCCCCGGCGTCGGCCTGGTAGTCCGCACTCACACTACGCATGCGCAACTCTCCTCCTTCCCTCTCTCCAACAGTTGCGCGTTACTCTCTCCACTTCTCCCCCAGCACCTGCTTGCGCTTCTTCTGCGTTCTCGCTTCTGCTCTCGCGGCGCATGCGCCACTCTCCTCCTCTAGCCCCCTCTCCTTCAAGCTGCTAGAGCGCTGCGCGCGTTGTGCAGCGCTTGCTTCGGTTCACTCCTCTGAAATGTGGGCTCGACATGCCGAAATTTTCTCCTGCGCAACGCCATGATGAGCGCCAGCGCATGCGCATCCCCTCCCCCTCTCTCTCCTCTCCTACGCTGCCCCCCTCTCGCGCGCCCTGTGAGAATTAACGGCCAGGCTAGAGGGAAGACGACGCGCGTAGTGTTCCTCTTCGCGTTCCACGACGCGAGCTCGGTAGCATGCCGAGGTCGGTAGCATGCCCAACGAACGCCAATGGAACGCGATCGTGCAAGTGCTCCGGCTTCGCATCGCCTCATGGTCCCCTTGAGCGGGAGATGGTGTAATTTTTTTCTCGAGTCTTGCGTGTCAAATACGCGATATGCACGCCGTAGTGTGAAAATCCGGATTAATTTTGGCCACCTGGCGTTCTTTAACGTGCACCAAAGTGTAGGTACACAAGTACTCTTGACTTTTCTGCCGTTCTTCATACGAAAATCGAGCCCGCGTTGTCGAACTTAGCAGCACGGCGCATTACCTGCTTAGCTGCCGCGGTGGATAGTGCAACGATGTTCTTACGCCGTTTTGCTCACGTATTGGTGCATGCGTAGCGGGTCATGACAATGAGAACATGCACGGCAGAAAAGCGGGACAAAAAAGTGAGCATAAGAGCAAATACACATCCCCACTTTGCAAAACGTCTCATCGTCGCGGAAAAGCATCAAGAACCAACACAACGGTACATCGGTATCCACGCACTTCCAGATGCGCGAAGTCCGGCGTGCATCGTATAACGTCTGCCTCACAGCATTGTCCTATGAGTGCGCAGAAACATTGCGATTCAATTGAATCGTGCTAGTATCAAAATCGAGGCCAGCTTTCACTTGTCATTGACCATCAGTCTTAATTTTGATATCTCTGTATCCTTCGAACGCCAGCGCATATCGGTCACAGTATAGCTCTGCACGGGCCGTGATTCTCGGCCCGTGCCCTGCAGTAGTCAAAATACCCTCTAATATAATAAATCGTGCCTGAAACTTCATGATGCGACAGATATCGGTCATAAGATTGGAACCAAGCACTGTGTAGAAGGCCTTTCCACGTCGTCAGTAGTCAAAATACCCTCTAACGTAATAAATCGTGCCTGAAACTTCGTGATACAACAGATATCGGTCATAGGATTGCACCAGAGCACTGTGTAGAAGGCCTTTGGACGTCGTTAGCAGTCAAAATGCCCTCTAATATAATAAATCGTGCCTGAAACTTCATGATGCGACAGATATCGGTCATAAGATTTGAACCAAGCACTGTGTAGAAGGCCTTTGGACGTCGTCAGTAGTCAAAATACCCTCTAATATAATAAATCGTGCCTGAAACTTCATGATGCTACAGATATCGGTCATAAGATTGGAACCAAGCACTGTGTAGAAGGCCTTTGGACGTCGTTAGTAGTCAAAATGCCCTCTAATATAATAAATCGTGCCTGAAACTTCATTATGCGACAGATATCGGTCATAAGATTGGAACCAAGCACTGTGTAGAAGGCCTTTCCACGTCGTCAGTAGTCAAAGTACCCTCTAACGTAATAAATCGTGCCTGAAACTTCGTGATACAACAGATATCGGTCATAGGATTGCACCAGAGCACTGTATAGAAGCCTTTGGCAAGTTGTCTAATATAGCTAAACTGAATGTCTTCATATTTCAATTATGCTTAAGTGCATGCATAGTCTAAGTTAGTGCATATACAAAGAACTGAACAGAAATGAAATAGTCCTTGCATTACATCCAAGGATTTGGCATTCGAAACCATCAAATAATTATTTCAGCTGGATTCAGTCTGGAGGAAGAGATAAATATGTGCGCAGTTTAGAATGGTCTCACAAGTGTCTGAGGTTCCAGTGAGGCACCGTTTGAATTCCTTCTAAACAAAGAGCAGCACAGTAATATTGCACTTTCATTCCTTCTGCACATACGTACGATGGCATGCTCTTCTCTTCTTACTATCGTGTCATTGTGCACCTCAGATTTCAATGGAGGTGCTTGTCACTTACAAGCTTTTTAGCAAATTAGCTGTCCAGCTGTAAACAAAACACATGTTATATTTAAGTAAACTGTAAAACGATGGAGAAGCGCCATTGTTCACATTCTCCCGTCTATGAGTATCACAAAAGACTAGGGAGAATGTGTGTCAGGATAGACAACATGTAAAACAAGGCATGTGCAACTGGGCATGTGCTAAGGTTGCACGGCAGAGAAGCAGACCAAGAGTCAAGAAGTGAAATAGCAGGCAACACAAGCAGCATTTAATCATGCAACTTTCATTTTCGATCACCACACTCGCGCATGTTCGAGCTTCTATTTTATACATGAATGTAAATGAGACCGCTGACAGCTGAATGTGTCGGCGTCGCTGGTACCCGGCCCGAAATCACGTCACACTGCTACCAACAAGCGCATGCTTGTTGTTAGCTTGGCAACACACGCAAACGATTTGCGCCGAAGTCAACCAATGTGTCAGCGTCGCAAATATTGCAAATCCTCCTCATGTACGTTGTCACACCACCGAAATGTGTTGGCAAGTGCGGTGTTCGCTTTCGGCAATGATGAGGCGAATGCCGATGTTGAAAACAAACACACTGCAGATAGAAACTCCTGCGTAAGCGCCACGCCAAGTCTTTGACGTCATATATAGTGTCTATGTTTCGACGGAAACAACTACCGTCAATTTCCTTCAACCAAAGTTCCTCACATGAGCTGGTTCACACGAACTCGACGGTAGAGGCCTACGATGAATGCAGACGACACCGCTCTGAATTGACTTCGCGGTAGGCGGGGGCTCACGCTGAGGACTTCAAACCTCCGAAGCATGTTTACACCCGTTCCGAGCACAGATACACACAGAGCAGAGCGCAGGAGCTGCGACATGCTGCAGTAGTTCGTACGATGTTTTCACTCGGTCGACGATCGCGCTCTAGACCGCTCTGAATTGACTTGGCGAGAGGCGAGGGCTCACGCTCAAGACTTCAAACCTCCGAAGCATGTTTACACAGATCAAAGCACAGGAGCAGCGACATGCCGCAGTAGTAGATACGATATTTTCACTCGGCCGACAATCGCACTCAAAACCGGCGCAAGGGCAGCCGGCAGGCATTCGCTGGATTTGTCAGCGTGGCTCGAACTCGGCACGAAACCGCGTCCCACTGGTAGCACTCGCGGTCGTTCGCCGTGTCGTCGTCGTACTGGATGACGACGTGGTCACTCAGGAGCATTTGCGAACGTAGTTTCCGTGCTTGCCCAGCACTCGGAGGTGCCTTCGAAGCGGCGGCCATTAGGCATAGCGCTCAGAGATATCGCGGCCTCTGATGGGTTGGCGCGCCGTACGCGTGGTGACGTAGGCGAAAATATCAAAGTCGTCTTGACCCCTCGCGCCTCGAGGCGTATGGACGCGTACAGCCCTCCGCGACCGACGCCGAGAGGCGCATTTGACGCCTAGGCGCGTGCATACGCGTGCCGGCGCGTGCCAGTGGTTGATGCTACGCAGAGTGCACGCAAACCGGCTGATGGTTCCACCCCTCGTACGCCATTTCTGTCCCTCTCTGTATCCTGCCCCGAAATTGCCCACATTGTAAAAAACAAAGACAACCTGCTACACACCATACGGTTTCGCACAGACAATCCCTCACTAAAAGGAATCAATGACACGAAAAGAATGTTAGCGCAATGGGAGGTCACCTTGTCCTGAATCCAATCCTGAATGGCATAAGTGGTAGCAGAACGGGCCATCAGAGCTTAGTGAAGCCCAACGGTAGTCCCTTCTAAAGGACCCGCCCTGAGTTTTTAGAAGCTTGGGAAATAAAGTTTTCATGGTGTGCAAGAGCCGCACCACTCGCTCCTTCTTCATCCTCTCATGGATATCCCTTTCGCTGTTGCAACCGCGCTTCTCCGTTTTGTGATTATTTTGCGATGTTTGCCACCATTACACTATACACAACGCTTCCGCATCGTTTGGGTAACGCCCATGGGAAGGTGTGCGTGGACATTTTCCTTTAAAATGAGTTTGCCTTCTTTCTGAGCAGACTCGCCACGTTGCTCATCTCATCGCTTGTAAAATACGTTGAGAAAACTCAGTTGCTTAGGTTTTGCGCTCGCTGCATAGCTTGACGCTTAACTTGCGCACATTCAATCTCAGCATTTCTTTTTCGTGCAAACCGAAGCAGCCTGACTTGGGCGAAGAGATGAAACAAGGCATCATAATTAGTGTGTTTTGGACCTTCTCGTGAAGATGTTAAAGGGGCGTATGACAATGTCACCCATGAAGCTATCCTTGCCGCTCTCGGAGAGGTAGGAGTGGGTGGTCGGATGTTTCAGTGGCTACGGAGCTATCTCTCTGAGCGTTCTTTTTTCGTGAGCACCGCGGACGGCGACACTTCGCTACATTACAGCCATCGTGGTGTTCCCCAGGGTGGCGTACTTAGCCCTGTACTATTCAACCTGACGCTAATCGCTCTCCACGAGCACCTGCCAAGCACTGTCAGACTGTCAATGTACGCAGACGACATCTGCGTTTGGACGTCTGCAGTGACACGTCTACAACTGCGAGCTCGAATTCAAAGAGCGGCCACTGAAGCTACTATTTACCTCCGTAACAGAGGTCTAGAAATTTCCTCTGAGAAATGTGCACTTGTGGCATTTACGCGCAAACCAATAGAGAGCTACAGCGTAATGATAAACGGCCAAAGAATACCTTACCTCCGATCGTACAAGTTCCTAGGTGTTATAATGATAGAGACGTCTCATGGAGCCCTCATGTGTCATACATGAAAAAACGGTTGACAGGCATCTGTCATTTGTTCAAGTTCTTCGCTGGCAAGACATGGGGAATGTCCACAGCCGCTATGTTGCGACTATACAGGGTTCTTTTCCTCGGATTCCTACGGTATAGCCTGCCTGCATTATCCAACGCAAGCAAAACAAGCCTACGAATGATACAAAGTGTACAGGCTCAAGCACTCCGGATTTGTCTAGGCTTGCCCCAGAGTGCATCAACAGTCGCGACTATAGCCATCGCAAGGGACCACCTCATCAAGACACACATTGAGGTTGAAGTGCTGAGGACACATATACGACATCTTGCTCGCACTCCCCGCCATCACCTAGCCTCTCTACCAGCGGACCGACCACGCACATCTTACTCCCAAACAGTGACCGCCCATGGTGAATCAATACCAACTTCCTTCACTCCTGCCGCAAGACCTCGGACTCCTCCATGGTGCCTTACTCAACCAAATATCAACATTACAGTACCTGGCGTCCAGAAAAAAACGGATTTGTCGTCACCGGCACTTAAGCAGCTCACTTTGCTTCTCTTGTACGAAAAGTACCAAGACTCCATCCACATCTACACTGACGGATCTGTGCTGACGAACAGTTCAACCGGAGCAGTCGTGATACCAAGGTTGGTTACGACAATTAAATTCAAGACATCTCACGCAACAACATCGACGGCAGCAGAACTGGCAGCCCTTCATAGAGCGTTACAATTCGTCAATGACCAACCGATGCACAAGTGGACTATTTTCTGCGACTCGAAGGCGGCACTGCAGTCTCTACTGTCAGCTTTACGCCGCGGGCCGCACGAACAGCTGGTGCTAGAGACAGCAGAGGTTATCCACCACCTAACTGAGAAAGGACATCAGATCACTTTTCAGTGGTTACCAAGTCACTGCGGAATCATCGGCAATGAACGGGCCGATCAAGCTGCCCGCTCAGCCCACGCAGAAGACCATAAACTACTACTACCGCTTTCTAGGACCGACGCTGCACGGAAGCTTCGTTTGCATGCTCGCCAACGCACCACGTCACAATGGAATGAGCCACACTTCAGACATGATCGACTGCATTCATTTGACCCTACATTAAGTCTTCAAGTCCCATCAAGACTTCGCCGAGCAGACGCGACCCTTTTGTGTAGGCTGTGGTTGGGCGTTGCGTTTACCAACGCCTATGCTTTCCGCATTGGGATGGCCGACACCGCAGCCTGTGACCACTGTGGAAACGCAGAAACAATTAGACATATTTTTTGCGACTGCCCACTGTACAATGCACAGCGACTATATCTTTGCAACGCGCTGAACAAGTTGGACGACCGACCTTTGTCGGAAGAAAGAATTCTACGCCATCGACAAGACGCAACGTCACAGAAGAAGGCCATGCAAGCGCTACTGCGCTTCTTGCGATCTACCGGCCTTTTTGAACGATTGTAAGAAGAACTTCGTCCCTGTGTGTTTTTTTTTATCTTGTGTGTGTACGTGCGTTTTTTTTCTCCTCTTTTTTCCCCTCTCTCTCTCTAGACCCTCTTTCTTGCCCCTATTTCCCCTCCCCAGTGCTGGGTAGCAAACCAGATGCTAATATCTGGTTAACCTCCCGGCCTTCCTTTTTTCATCTCTCTCTCTCTCTCGTGAAGATGCATGCACAGCGTATGCTCTACCCTGTTCGTGTAGAAAAGGCTCCCAATCGCATTTTCGAAAACATTTTCGCAGCCTTCAACAAAAGACACGAAAGTAGGGGAAGTCACTGAGAGGCTTCAGAAGTCCAGTTCTGCAGCGCATTTTACACTCAAATGAAGGAGCACTTGGTTGCCCTCGGTAAACGCCGCATCTTCGACCGTAGGAATGCATTTCTGGACCGTTCTGATGAATGCATGTAATCTCAAAAACTTTGCCGCTAACCAACCCGCATATTAAAGTAGGGTATTTTGCTCTATGCCCGAAAATTCGTCACTGAAATAATCATCTGCCATCCCAAGCGTGGTTATGTTTCCCATACCAAGAGCCGGAGACTGCGCCGAATGGTTAGTTGGAAAAGTAGCCAAGATCGATGTCATGTCCTCGGCGCAATTATAGGAGCTGTGGTGTTATTGTTAGCCCCCGATTTAAACCCGTCAATCGAGATGTTTTCAAGCGCGTCCTGATTTATCCTCCTAGTGGGTAGAGAGGCAAATTCATAATGAACGGTGAGATGGTCACGGAGTATTAAAATTGACCGCAATTTTAAACAAAACCCGCGCACACAAAGCGACTGCCTCGGGCACCCAACTACTTGTATGTTCTCAAACACCGCAATGCGCTCCTTCATAAACTCACTATGGACAGAGCCATTGCACATCACTGATTCATAAGGTGTCTTTGTCACCCTTTGAGAACTGTTAATGCAGCCAAACAAGCTGTCTACCCTTTCGGCGAATCGTGCATAATGGATTGCTTCGGCGGGTAGGCGCTGAAAAGTGACCAACGTGTGCATTGCAGCTGCGCAGTGATTGCTAAAAACCTGTGCAGCCAACTTTACCTCTACAGACATCTTTGATGCAAATCTTAGATTCAAATGTCTGTCGCTCAGTCTTGGGATGGAACGAATCTCCGTGCGGTCCTTTTCGTAAGCCTGTCTAATGTAATTACTCTTCACAAGGTGATCTCCTATTCTGAAATCATACTTAAAACAGCATAATTAGCAGACACTTAAGTGAGGAGCATCGCAGATGAAAAAGAGCCTCCTTCCATCGATATCTGCATACGGCTCTTCGGTAGTCACAAGGCTTGCAAAAAGGGACACGTGCTAGTTTCCCTGGTCACAGACCACGACTGGTTGCAAGCGAGCGTCCCCAAGGGACTTGCAGCCTTAAAAAAGCAGGTCCTTCAAAGTACTCGTGGGCGCCCCTCGATGGCCAAAAAAATAGCCAAGGGGTTGCTTCCATGCCGTTCGGATACTGTTGTCATAAAGACAAGAGCCTTGTTGCAGCAAAGATTATTGCCTTGAACACTATCGAATTCTTCCAGACCTTCGAAGCTGTCATGTAGGGGGTTGTGAAAAAGCTCTTTATGAATGTGCATTTCTTCGAAAATAATGCAACAGGGTATGTCACTCATGGAAAAGTTAGCCGCTCGTCTTTTTATGAGGTCGAAGATTTGCGGGAAGAACCCAAACCCTAAGCCATAACTGCAAAGATCGCACTGACCACAGCCTCAGAAGCAGGGTTGCCACTGACTTTCGAGTAAATGTCGCCAAACGACGAGCAAAAAGTCGCCAAAAGTCGCCACTTTTTTTACAAATTTCGCCAAAAAAGTAGCCATTCTAGATATGTGCGGCATACCCAGTAATAAAAATTTCCACTCACGTATAGCCCCGTAGAATACAGTACCATCCAAGACCCTTAAATTATATTGACGTTTCTCGATGCCAGTCGTATCGCCTGCTTCACCATGGGAGTGCATGGTGCTGCTTCTCCGACTAGCCGCAAGATGTGCGTGGTGGCGCAAGGGTGAATGAACGAAACGCTCGTGATATCCTTCCACCCCTGTCCTCTCGTTTCAAAACTAAAAGTGGGGTATAAAGCTTGGGCGAAAACCGTGAAAGCATTATTTGTAGACAGCTTTACGTACCCTTATATGAATTAAAAGGATTAAAAGGTTTATTGAAGGTAACACGACAGAATTCTTACAGGAACCAATCATTAGTGAGTCTTACACCTTTTCAGTGTGAACTAATATGATACCGGACATCACCGACCCTTTCTTATAGTTACTTATATCTACACGTGTCAACCCGATGCGTTATTGCTGTATAACAATGTAAAATGTTATATAGCAATTGTTTTTATTGCACACGTTCACCGAGAACAGTGAAAAATGCCTCAATAAATAATTTTTATTGCAGAAATAGCCACGTATCCGCCTCTCTTCGCTATTCCAAAACAGTCTTTGCGAGCTGAACTGGGGGTACTGCAACAGTGAATAAGTCGCCAAGCACTTCAGAGCAGTTGGAGCTTTGGCGGAACAAATGGTCGGAACACGCGGCCAACCCGTCGTCTTGCCCCTTCAGATGCGAAACTTCAGATAAGCTTAGAGCACCTAAAGCCATAAACCTATAGTCAATCACTGCCCCCTCGCGGTTTGCAAGGCAGTCCGCTGACTTACATTTTGCTAGAATGTCGCTGGGGGACGTTCCAGTACCTCCTGCATCTAGATGGCATCCCGAACTAAGGATCCCACTCACTGATCTTATTTTCACAGAGCATCAAATAAACGTTTTATTATCTCTCTAGATGAATTGAGGAGGTACACACGAGTTACAGGACGGACATACCGAATGACGCGTAATGTGCACATTCTACTCGTGGGTCTAAAACCAAGAAAAGTACTGAGAATGTTGCCGCTAATTCGTTGGGAAGACACTGAGCTTAGGATTCAAAACTCGGTGGAGACCTAAGCCGAAAATCGCCAAAAATTCGCCATGTCGCCATTCATAATTTTAGGTCGCCACGGGCCTCTCAAATTCGCCAATTTGGCGAAAAGTAGCCACCATTGGCAACCCTGCTCAGAAGTCGCCTACAGTATTTATAACCCTTTTGACTATGGAAGTATAGCACTAGGGCAAAGGATTTGTTTTCGCTCGATCAACGGCGACCAACGCGGCTCACAGCGTTCGTCCTCACCTGAGCCTTCATGAGTGCAGCTACAGCTGGGGGAGCGGACGCTCCGGACGACGTCCCCAAGCTAAGTTAAGGCATGACGCTGCCTCTGCTATCTTGCTTGCAGCCTCCGGGTCAAATCCCGCTGTTTCCATAGCTTTGCCTCGAGCTCCTTGGTTTTTCTCTGCACGTCGCGGTGACTGGTTCAAAGCACTGTGGGAGATGTGGTTTTTTTTTAAAGGAGTGCGCTTTGCAGATGTTCAGTGTTATTAGAAGTCGTTAAGGTGAGCATATGATACTGGCCACTTTTCGTGACATAGTTCTGAGCTCCGAACGTAAACACTCATCCTAAAGAAGCGATGCGAAATGCAAAGCACATGGTGATTGTGCACATGCCATTATGAACGATTGTTGAACCTGGTGATGTTCTTGCCGACAAAGGGTTTCCTGGGATAAGAACAGGCGTCGGTGAACAACAAGCAACTCTCGTAATGCCCCCTTTCGCAACAGGCCCACAACTGACAGAGTCAGATGTCGATGCTACCTACGAAACTGCGTCATTGAGAGTGAATGTTGAAAGGGTAATACAGAGGCTCAAGATATTTAAGATCCTGAGCCATCGGGTCCCTCATGAGTTGTCGGCTACATTGATGATGCGGTGCATGTTGCTGCGTCATCACGAATTTTAAGCCAGGTATCTCTGCAAAGGAAAGAAAGGAATGATGAGGCACATGTTTTTATTGCATCGTGACAGAACATTGAAGTTGTATAAGTATTGCACTGTTAACATCGTTGCATTGTGACAAAACATTGGAGTTGTATAGGTATTGCACTGATACTTTACATTGCACTGTTAAGCTTGTACTGATTAGGTGTAAAATTAGTTAACACAAAAACAAATATGAGTTCGACAATTTCGTGATCAGACATTTGAAATATTTTGTGAAATAGAATTCTCGCAGTGTTGGTATACGAAGTGTAAGGCTGTCAAACTGGCTGTAAACGTACAGCCAACATTCTTGCAGCTGGAGCGCGTGTAAAGAGAGCTGCACTTGGCTGCAATAAGTGTGGCGTTTCTTTATCGTCACAGCATTCATTCTCCTCTCCAGGTATGGGAGTAGTGGTTCCGCATCTAGCTTGCCGTGCCGTCTACTGTAGGGACATTTGATTTCAAGGGGAATGGTCTCCTGTTTCTCTGTTCTGAATTTGAAAATAAAGTGAATAAAAATGAAGTTCTTCGGACACCTATGGTTACACACAAGAACTCACTTTGTCAGGTAACATAATTTTGAGCTTAAAAATGAAGAGACATTCCTGAAAATTCTATCTGGGGAGCATGCCAGCCATGGTATCTTTGAGGAAACAAGTCCATATGTAGATACGTTTGTGCTGTGCTGTTTTTTGAATGCAGAGCGGGCTCTTGGCTCTATCCTGATTCCATACTTAACAGCTGGCTCTTTAAAATGTTTTTCTTCAATTTACGACCGTGCACTATTTTCCGCATTTCCTGGGCGACAGAGGCTATTTTGCGAGCCTGTGAAAGGCTTAAATGGTAAGTGCATGCTACACGACCACTTGGATTACGTCGGGGTGCACTTCATGCAAATAGAAACGTTGTTTGTTAGATTTAAAAAACTGCCACCTTTCTTCCTGTTATGCGCAGAAGTCTGTCTTCTCCATTCCACCTGGCCTTGCGCAGTCATTCTGTAAATACTGTGTACATCTTCCTCAGTGAGTGATGCATGATGCCGGTAAAATTTTAGTTCGCAGCCCGCCAGATTAAAGAATGAAGCATACATTTAACGCACACAGCGTCCGTGAATTCGAGCACAGTGAGAAAAATGTAATGAGGTAACAAGCCTGGCAATGAAATCTTTTCTCTTTAAAACGGTAATTTCGTCCTCATTGCCTGAGCCAAAGTAGCTAGGCCATTTTTTTTTTTTGCACTGTAGGCCAGTCAAAAAGCTGTACTTTAGCTTTGACGGTCGTGGTTTCGACAGGGGAAACGTGAGCTGGCATCTCCTCCTCCGCTTTCGAAAGGTCGATCAAACCGCACTCGATGTCCCCAAAGAACCGGAGTAGATGATTGAGAGGAACTACTTTTCCATTCGCCATAATGGAAAGGCGCACAAGTCAGCGTATCACGTAATAAACGTGCACAAGAAAGACCCTAATTTTACTGAATGCGCTGCTTTTCCTTCGCAGCACATGTTCCGTTTTCTAGATCTTTTCTTTAACGTTTAGCCTTTCGCTCTGGCGCGCTCGGGCAGTATCGGCTTTCCTTCCCCTTAAAACCTCATACAACCAGAAGGGCTGCCACCTTTCTGCGGGCATGCCTTCAAAACAGACGCGAGTCCCTTCAAACTACGACCATATGTCTTTTGCATCCGGCTGCCGGTCGAGATGGCGCACGAACGCCTTTCCTTTCGCGTTTATTTTTCCGTTTGGAATGCAAACTTTCGAACACGAATCAATACAGTATTGCTTATTGCGAATCAATGCAGTATTGTCCAGCCTACATATAATCGATATCAACTTGCTTTTGTTTCAGCCTGGTTATCTTTGAACTTTTCGGATATACCTTCCTAGCGGTCGGCACACCCCTGGCTCTCCCATGACTTGTGTTCGATTCGCTTTCAAATCGCTGCAGGAACACGGCCACTGCCGCAGCGTGCCTGCATTAGCCGGCTATGCCTGCTCTGCAGTCGCAGGTCGCGACAATGACGCATCTGTTTCGACAGAGCTTCAAAACAAGAAAACAGAATGAAATAAAACGAGACCATTGGATAAAGATGCTTACTGTAAACTTGATGGTCTTCAACGGAGCGTTATTGCGCGCATGGGACGCCGAACTGTCACCATGCTTCCGTCAGCAGAGACAAGTTTTTTACCGTTATGTACATGACCTGCCTAGTAAAGAAGCTTGCCTTTACCAATGTTTGCATCTGCTGGCTGGTTTTCAGACCATCGAAGGTTTGGATAAATTTTTCAGGGGAGCAGAGGAGCGCACGCAGACGACACCACGCTTGCACAAGCAGCCTCGCATTGGAGGCATGGGCGTCGGCAGGGGGGTGCAAAAGGGGCACTTGCCCCCCTCAAGCCACACCAGCACTTGCCCCCACCCAAGCTACACCAGCGCTTTCCCCTTCTCCCAGCCGCGATGCAACACAGGCTTGCACCCCCCAAGACAAAATCCTGCCGACGCTCATGATTGGAGGGAATGTTATTGACGTTATTACCAGAGCACATCTATACCACTTTAGAAAACGGAAACTGTACCTGTGGCTGTAGTACGAAAATAACGGTCGCGGCGGCATACTGAACTGCAATAGAGCAAGGCGAGATGTCACTGCAAGTACTATCATCATCATTAGACAAACGCATTTTTTTGCTGCTGGTTCGCGCTGGTCGCGCTACTGCGCTTCTCACTGCTGTTTTTGTCGTTGCTAAATCGCGGTGCGGGTCTGTAGTAGTTATCGCCGGGTCACTAAACTGGCCTCGACTGGCAAAAACAACGTCAATCAAGTAAGGTTTGCATCATTCATTGTGAGTATCCAAGCTGTACAATGTACAGTTGAAACCCGCAATAACGAAATCGGCGGGGAAAGCAGAAAAGTTCGCTCTTGCGGGAATTTCGTTGGCGCGAGAATGCAGCAGAAATGACATGAAATTTACAAAAAAAAAACACATTTTATTTCCAAAAGTATGTAAGTTTGCTTTGGCGGGCCTTACCATGCAGCATTTTCATGCCTCTCGATCGGGAATCTCGTTTGCCACGGCACAAAGTTCTCCCCATTACTGGTCAGTGACGGCGGCACCGCGCTGTCACCAGTACCGTCATCAAGTGCGCCTACAGGCGAACCTTCTTCCGGCTCCGCTGGATCAGCGCGGAATCGTGGACAGCGCGCTGCACGCAACGCCGAATTCTTCGGCAATGTCATTTTTTTTTTGCAGCCCTTTTCGACCTCACTGATGATTGCAGCCTTATCTACCAGCGTGATGAACTTCCGCTTTTTCGTTGGAGGCGTCATCTTCGCAGGCAGCGAAATCGGACGAAGCAGTCGCAACACACAGGTTCACGTTGCACCAAGCGACCAAGCAAACGCTCCACAAATGGCTCCACACACGCGACCATGTGCGCGCAAAGCCGACAAAGCCAAGCACAGAGCCAAGCCATCGAACGAAACTCCATGAGGAATGTGGATTTAGCTACGTAGTCCGCGATAACGAGCAGGTGTTTCGGCAAGCCATCATCATCATCATTGCCGCCAGCTTTATGTTTTTTTGTAAACAATGATGGCGGCTGCTTCTCAAGTGCGCTGTAGTGACAGTTTTGCACAATGTAAGTGTAGCCTGACAGTATTTCAGCAGTTTTCGATTGTATTTCAAAAATTTCGTTAATGAGGGACTGCAGTATGAATATCTTTCGTAGTCGCGAGTTACGAAATGCATTGACTCCTATGGGCGTTCGCCGGTGCTCCGAAAATATTTCGTTGCGGTGAGAATTTCGTTCCCTCGGGATTTCGTTATCGCGGGTTTCGACTGTATACAGTCATGTCAAGCAAAACAAGTCACTCATACACATCGAAAGCTTTCAACCCGTACGTGTGTAATGAGCCTGAAAGCTGACTAATATGTGCATAAAACAACGCCGAGTCGGTTGAATACTGCCGTAATTGGCGTGTTGAACAGCGGCCATGTTCGGACGTCTTTCTCGTGGTTCTTGAACCAAAGACTGGCCACACCCGCGAGATAGAACGACACGCCTGTTAACTTGTCCGCGTCCGTCCATTTGTTTAGAGCGTTCACCCGTTCGTAAGTTGACCGCCAATCTTCAACGTCGTTGTCGTCTGTTCCGCTGTAGATCGAAGGCTCCCGCTGTGGAACACTACCAGGCCAGGTGGCGATGGAAGCGTCTGCTGGGTGGCGTCCGGCATAGCAGAAGGTAGCCGCCGAGAGCGGAGATCCAGGATAGTAGGGGGACGGTAGAGGGAACGTTACCCCGCACCTCCACCAAATATAAAGGCGATTTATTGAGTGTGGAGCTGGTTGCTGGTCACGCAGTGTGCCGAGCACAGTTCGCTAGCTCGAGCCTCTGCTGCACGCTCGATGATGCTGCCTCTGCGCCGGAGTACTTCCCCTTCGTTACAATATTCTTTCAATTAACTATCACTTTTATGCCAAAAAATAAAAAGCTTGCCCTGGAATTATCGGTGACCGATAGGTTTTCCTGCGGTACAGCGCGAACTCAAGCCGTTTCGCGGTGTGCCTTCCCTCGGGAACTGGAATACGTGCACCTTCGTGTCCCCCGCGTAGTTTCCACGGCATCGCGGTACACAGCATTTACACGGCATCTCAGCGTCATTCCTTTCACATTTCTTTCACAACGCACAAAACAGCCAACTTCCTTCAGGTTTTGCACCACTAGTGCGAAGGTGCCTTAATTTTTTCTTCTTTTATGGCTTTAGCACCTAGCGGCAATATGTTTTCCAAGGAGCACAGCGGAATTCGCCCTCAGCCAAAACGAAGTTGAGCGTTGGCTCGAATGTTAACAAATCGAATACAAAACAAAAAACTCATATAAAAACGAAGCAGACGAAGCTGCGAAGTGGTCCGGCTCGCCTCGTTTTCTGTATTAGCTGGAATGCCCGCAAATTCTTCAAGAAAATTTGGGCAGGGGCGAATCATGTAGGGAAAAGTAACGTGAAACCTGTGGCGGGGCGAAGCATGCAGTATGCGCCGGTGTTTCCCACAGCAAAATCACTGCTAATGGGCAATGAGAGACAGAAGAAAGATTAGTCACAGAGACCCGCAGTCCGCTTTTAGTTAACGTGCACGCTGCAAATCTATTGTTCCAACTACGCACAAGAGAAATCTGCCACCGGCACTACGTTGCAGGTCAAGATCCAGTGCCTATATATACGCGGTGGCCAGTGAACGGTTACGCAGCGCAAGCAGTCGGTTTTTTTTTTTTTTCAATCGAGAAACTCGCTAGCAGACGCTGCCAGCGTCGGCGTTGTCTCTCGCGGGCGAGGGCGCGTTCTCGTTCCTTGCGAGCTGGTAGTTCATCGCAGATAGAGCGTTACCATAGTCAACGCATTCCGTTCGCTCTCTCACGCCATACGGCGAGCGCTGAGGAGGTGGCGCCCTCTCTTGCGCTCAAGCAAATGGAGCAAACGACGATGCACGCCGACACACCGATATACACACGGGGACAAATCATCGTGGGATAAAGGCGGAGCCTATTGACGTCAGCTCGCGAGGAGAATTCGTCAGAGATGTCCCCCTCTCACACGGACGAGGCGAACGCAGGAGGAGACCAGTGTTGCCAGACAACTTTGGTGGCTTGTACCATCCGTTTCACCAGCTGCTAACGACCAGCTGCAGACTGGACACCCACTGCTGCCGCTCTCTTCAGGAGAAAGTGCAACAATGTGGCCAAGCAAGAGCCCGAAATTCCGCTATATCCTCCACCGCCGGGGGATCGTTTGTCCTGTCGGGGAAAAGGTCCCCGTGTCCTTCGAGGAAGCGCGGGGGGGGGGGGGGGGGTCGCGTCCACTCACTAATCCGTGACGTCGCGGTCACGTGATCCGCAATCGCCCGTCTCCCCCGCGGAATCCGACGCGCTATTCAGAAGGGGTATTCAGACGCGGTCACGACCGCGACGTCGTGCGGTGAAACGGGCGGTACAAACCACCAGAGCAGTCTGGCAACACTGGTCTCCCCCTCCGCTCGCCTCGTCCATGTGAATGGGGGACATTTCAGGCGAATTCTCCTCGCGAGCTGACGTCACTAGTCTCCGCCTTTATCCCCCGATGATTTGTCCTCCGTGTGAATACCGCTTAAGGTTCTTCGCCCTTAAAACTTGGAGGGCGCTTGAGCTTCGCCTTCAAGAATAGAACGCGACAGCGTAATCGGGAGAGTGAGAAAGACAGCGACATAAAGAGAAAAAGAGAGAAGAATAAAGGCGAAGTGCAGCAGGTGAAACACGTGAAGCAGAGATAGAAAATGGAGAGACAGACAGAAAGGGAGAGAGGGAGAGCGATAGAAAGAGGAAGCGATAGAGAGAGAGAGAAAGGGAAAGAAAGATAGAAAGAGGGAGAGAGAGAAAGAAATAGACAGACACAGATACAAAATATACCGAGAGAAAGACAAAGAAAGAGAAGAAAGAAGAGAAACAAGGAAGGCCACGCTCTTCTTTCAGGCTTGGCACCGCTACTGCGAAGCTGCCATAACTTTTTCTGCGTGGCTTCTGATCTCCGTCGGCAGCGTCGCGCAACTCTTCGCGCCGAATTGCGCGGATATCACGCACAGGGAAGAGCAGCTCAACTCGTCGTGTGCGCTGAATGAATGAATTGAACGAGTGATTGAAAGAGTAGGCTGTTTTCTTGTGGGAATGTGCCGATAAGATAGCACATACCCACCAGAGAACATTCTTTCACTCAAAGCTCTGCCCAAGGGAACCGAGAGCTTGAGAACTTGTCTTCAAAAACGCGATAGACTGATCAGGCCCCATTCGCATCGTCTTCTCATTGACTTGCCAGGCTTCTCTTACTAGTGGACACCTCCTATTGTGTGTCCATTGCAACTGCAGTTGTGATGTGCCTGCAACGCCATAGTTCATCATTGTGCACATCAGCGAAGTATCAACAACGCATTCGTAAGGCTATACGCGCAGCTTCACACTTTGTTGATGATGCTACTCCTGATGATGATTAATTATGCCTGAGCGCTTTGTAATGGTTGCGCTATTCACATGATCACATGGTCATATTGCCCATGGTCAGCTTGACCATGGGCGATATGATCACATGGTCAGCTTGACCACAGCTCGCATGCTCCGTTTAATGTTTGGAGTACCTTGTACGCTAAAGAATCCCAGGTGGCCTAAATTTTCGAAACCCTTCATTTTGGCTTTCCGCATAATCTGTACGTGGTTTCCGCACGTAAAACGCCAGAAAATGTTATAATGCGCTACACAAAGGCATGATGTTCGTCCTTATAGTGTGGACCTAAAGAAAGTGTGCACATACCAGTTATGAACCTTTCAGTTCCCATTTTCTGTTTTCCTGACGTGCAGATACTATGTAACGCGCGATTACCTATTATAACAGGAATCATCTGAAGCAGATAGTTACTACAGTGAAGGTAGCGTGTGCAAGGATGCAGGCATTAATTTCACGACAAATCACTTTCCTGTTTGAGGCACTCAAAGAATACCTACGCCAGAAATATTTTTCAAAATGGGGGAGGGAGGGTGTTCAACCACGCACACTTTATGTATGTGTGTGCGTGTGTGTCTGCGCGTGCTTGCACATGTACACATGCGAAATTTAAAAAAAATACATGGCGAGAGTTTAAGCCCCCCTTGCTACATCAATGGTTGTGTTCTGTTAAATTGGCAATGACGCAACGTATTGTAGGCAGCAGTGCACCGTGTAAGAGTTATTTTAAACAATAGTCTTCAGCAATGTGTGTCGCAAGAAATAGATTCACCTTGCAGCTACAACTTTTCAGAAATGCATCCCTTGCGCATTGCTACGAGCACGTGTTGGAAGCCCTTTTTGAACTTGACTAGGAATGTGAGCGCGTACGCTGACCCCTGAAGAGTCTGATATATGCTTATGATTCCACAAAATGTGTACAACTGAAGCACGCATGTATGTATACGTGATATAAGTGAAGCACTTGTTTCATAGAAGTACACACAGGAATATTCACTGCATATGCGGCTGCTTGCAGAACGCGCAAGCAGTGCGCTGAGAAAGCAGTAAATGTTAAGTGACCAGTCACATGTAAAGTGAAATAATTTGTGAAGGTACCTGACTTAATAAAGAATGCTATCTCAGAAAGGATTGCCATCATAAGGGCTGAGCAGTGCACCTAACACATGCCAATTTCAGTGTATTGATTTCTTTAATGCTGTATCTTATTGCCTTAACAGGTTTCTGGCCACAGGTGAGACGCAGAGGGACGTGGCCTTTAACTTTCTGGCAGGAAGGTCCACAGTCTCCTCTATAGTGGCGGAGGTCACTCAGGCCCTTTGGCTTGTACTCCAGCACCCTTCAACGGCAGATAAGTGGATGAAGGTATGCCATGCTTGTTTTTCCAGCAGGCTTGTAGCAACCAAACAAGACACACTGCTTGCTTGTACTGCTTTGTGTGGCGTAGTTAAATAGTAGTTAGGACATTACCAAATAGGCACAGGCTTCACGACACTACCTTCAGGCACTGCGTAATAGATTGGACCAATTAAAGACATGAAACGGCTATTTGAGCAATTTGTGTGCGCATTGATCAGACAAGATCTCAAGTGTTCATAGTGAAGGCTGTTCACAGACAATAGCAGCTTTACTGGAAAACTTGATGCAACACTACTTAAAGGTAACCCAGTCATCAGAGGCGTGTGTGACGTGAGATTTGCTCTTAACGTTTTCCACATTTTTTCACATAGCTGATGTGTGAAATAAGATGAAAATGAATGTGTATGCATGTAAAAATGCATTGCAAGCCCCCATCAGCCTAGGTTACCTGAACTACGCCGTGGCAAAACACTGGAAACACTGCTTCACTGAAATGATGAAATGTTGTATGTCAACTCAACTGGGAATGATGTAATTCCGTTTTGCGCCTCCTAATCCTGGCCCTCTCAACACAGAGGAACACATGAGGATGGTCGCTATTCCAGATTAATAACACCCGTGGTTTTATGTTCATTCGCACTGAATAAGTTATATGTTTTGAAATAAATATTCCATTTCAGTAGCAATTGCAGGCTGCCTGTCAGAGTTCATTATGAAACTGTTATTCAACCTGTTCGGCGTAGTATCACTGTCGTAATCTCTGTCATAATTACAATGTTCATATTGACGTTGAAGTTTTCTGAAGGTATTAGTCGGGAGAGACTCACTTTGCCTACAAATGCAAGAGCACAGTATGTATGCATGTCAGGGTGTGGTTTTAGTATTTGAAGCAACCGAATGTAAAGTTTAAAGCATTCGCCACTTATATAGAGCATTTGATTTCCTCTATTGCTGCAGATATCACAGGGGTTTCACGAGAGGTGGAATGTCCCTCACTGCCTTGGAGCAATTGACGGAAAGCACGTGACCATAGAGTGCCCTGCTAACTCCGGGTCCGTGGACTTCAACTACAAACGTTTCTTCAGCAAGTCGCTGCTTGCTGTGTGTGATGCCCAATACAGGTGATTCTGGGTTTTCACTTTGCAATGTGCGCTTGGATCAACATTTTAAGCTATCGCAGTTAGTTTCCAGTTGATGTTTGCATTTTCATTAATTTAGAGACTTTCACAAAGTGGCAAGTGATATGCAACAGAGTGTGTGATGTGTATAACTCGCCATGGCCATGTGTACACGAGTGTACACAGCACAGCACAGCGCAAGGGTACACAGCAATCCACCCTTCAGAGGAACGGACTACTGGGCGATTTGGTAACTCATTAGAGATCGATGGTGCGCAAAAGAACAATACTGTTTTGTTCTTTTTAACACCACTCATCCAACAATGAGTGATTATTGTATGCAATTATGGTTCGTTCTCAAAATACATGCTTCGTAGAAACACAACTGGTTCCAGTGCACTGAGTATTCGTGGCCTTTGGTTACATACTTGAATCAAAGTCTTAGTGAAACACTATTTTTCACCCAGCTTCATATACGTGGAAGTTGGGCACCCTGGAAGCGAGAGTGATGGCAGGATTTTCTCCCGCTCCACTCTTCCAAAGAATATTTTGCTGGGGGCACTGGGCTTGCCGCCAATGAGTCATGTTGGCAACGAGGGTCCTCTTCCATATTTCTTCGTTGGTGATGAGGCCTTCCCGCTGAAGGAGTACATGAAATCGGCCCTACCCAAGACGGAGTAAGTTAAGAGTGTATGAATGAAATGCTTAGTTCTTTTCAGTTTATGTAAAGGAGCTGTGCAGGAAATATGCTACTGTAATCCCTGCCGTTGTGGCTTGCGACACAGCATAGGTGGCTGAATATCTCAATATCTGTGTTCGCTCTTTTTTAAAAGGCAGCATAAGCTGTCAGGCTTACAGCAGTGCTTATGCACATATTAATTGCAAACAATGTTCAGCTGCTGCTTATGGACGTTAAGGATGATGGTGGTTATAAGTGAATGGAATTTTATAACTACGAACATGCACAAAGGAGGAGGGTTGAGGATGCCACACTGGAAAACAAAGTTATTACAAGCACCTTTGTCTGCACTCGGAAAGGAAAATGAAACAGATGCACACAGACATAATATATCTTGGCACAGAGAATGCCTTTGTCTTTTGAAACGTGCATTTCTCTGATCAATAGGGGTGCAGCCGAAATTTTGCGTTTTGGTTTTGGGACGTTATACCCCGCATATTAAAAAAAATTAATTTTGCGTTTGTGCGGGCGTAACTTGCAGGCCCTTTCCCCAAACGTGTTTGTTTCTGTTCATATAAAGCTACATACACAAATTGGGAATAATTTCGAGGAATTTAACTACCACCAACTTTAACCCTCAGGCTACAGGTTCAGAAGAGCCAGGGTAGGGGCCAGTTTGTACATAGTGTAAACATTTTGTGCGCTACAAGGAAATAAAGTCAACGTAGAGAGTTGCCCCATGTCGTTCTCTCTGCGTCGATTTTGTTTCCTTGTAGCGCGCAAAAAGTTCACACTAGAGCTTCAGCTCATTAACGTTACAAGTACTCCATGCCATACATACACAAACATCCTCATTATGACAGAAAGGTATGCCAGAAATTTGGGAAGCCCAACACACATTTTCTATGGAACATCATCAAAAAGGAAGCAGATTGCAGTGTACTGTAGGTCACACACGCCCTTTCGGTGCTAGTTTGCAATTAACAGAGACACGCAATGACCACTAAGGTGGAAGGCATACCTTTTTATAGGAAGAAATCCTATATGCGTAATTGACTTGTTTAGGAATTCTTAGCAGTAAATGTCATTGGACGCAATGTTTCTTAAACATTTTAGTAAAGCAGTGTTTCCAGTATGCTGCCATGTAGTAAAGTGAAAAGAAACTACAATGGGTTTGCAGTGTGCCTTTACACACATACACATATTCTGTTGCCATCTCATGTTAACTTTACAATGAAATTGTGACACTTGAGCTGTCTGCAGAAATGTAGAGCATGTGCAATTTGTGGGAAAAAAATGTCGGGACACTCCTCTTATGATTGGATACCTTAGTGTTGTAGAGAAAAAGATGTCACGTGCATAGGTGCAAATACAACACATTAGTGGTCAGCTTTCACTACTTACTCGTGAGACCTTGTCAGAGCAGTAACAAGAAAAATGTTTCAATAGCCAATATTACTTCAGAGGCCTGGAAAACTTCATACTTCATATTCATATTTCATATTTGCATATTCATATTTACAAACTTCATAATTACATGCGGGAAAAACCGGCAAAGCTCAATACAGTGAAAAAAAGAAGGCACACTCAAACACACACTGGTTGCGGCGTGTGCTTGAATGTGCCTTCTTCTTTCGTCATTTTGAGCTTCGCTGATTTTAAATGCGAAGCATTTCTCAGCGAACCTCAGGCACTTTGGGCGTTTCTATCTACGTATCTATCTATCTATCTATCTATCTATCTAGCCGTCTACGTCTGGACGCTCTCCTGGTCGTCTCCATAACTTGTAATATACCAAAATTGGCCTAGCAGGGGATCAGTGTATGACGAACAAGATTCACTGCTCATGACATGAATAACGCAAAATACCTGTCGCGTACGTCATGAAACCCTTTCTCTCAGTCACGTGTGGCACATACCCGCATACCAGAGCTCATGTTATGCGGGTCTGTGCCACAGGTGATACAAAGTCTCAACCAACAGATCAACCGCGAACACACACATTGACACGCAAGGAAAGGGATGATAACAATAATTGTTGGGGTTTTATGTCCCAAATCCACGATATGATAACGAGAGAAGTCGTATCGAAGGGTACCAGAATTTCGACCATCTGGTATTCTTTAACGTGCACCGAGACCGCACAGTACACGGGCATCTAGCATTTTGCATCCATCGAATTGCGGCCGCCGCGGCTGGGATCGAACCCGCGACTTTTGGGTCAGCAGCCGAGCACCGTAACCGCTCTACCACCACGGCCGACGCAAGGAAAGTGAAGAAGCGTAAGACAGAACACCCCTGGAAGACGCTCAACTACCATGCACTCGTTCACGTGGTCCACAATGTGGATTCCGTCGATTACGCAAAAATCGGGGTCAATGCTTCCTGCAATAAATGTGCCGAGAGAGGCAGACCTTTCATCATTACCGGAGACTTCACAATTGATATATCAAGAACCAGCAACGCCTGGTCGTTATACTGCGTGAAAGACGGCTTGCATGTGTACAGGGCATCAATAGAACTCGCTGCCACATCCAGGACAGGAGGCGTCATAGGTCATTTCATCGTAAGAGGCATCCAGAATTTCCGCCAGCTGCAGCTATACCTCGCACTCCACTACACTTAGGATCCCTCGTAGCCGCAATCTCGATCAGATCCGATTAACAAGTACGATCCAGCTGCTGCTGCTCACTGATCATGGTAATGATGACCTTGTTCTAGAACTGTCAAGAACCCCTTCTACACATACACACCGGTCCGTGAAACGTGCGTGCGCTCTCCGTCATAACGGACAAGTATAAGCATAAGAACTGTAACGCAACTGTAATAACTGCAACTGTGACTGTAACGTACGTGCAGTGCGCCTGCGCGTGCCACTCGGCTGTCTGTATATCCAGGGGAACTTTTCTGAATGAAGCTTCGTTTAGAGTAATGCCTGTGCTGTGCATTTGTGTTTCTCTTTGTGCTGTTCGGATTCGCGCTATCCAGTATTGAAGAATATAAGCACCACATATCAGCTTACCGCATCTCGTTTTGGTATGGTTATATAATACATACGCGACTCTTCAGCATATGAGTGTGTGTGTACCACTTCCACATTTCTCTAGCGTCATTCCGTAACGTTTCGCTTAATATGAAAAATTACGCCACAGTCACCATCCCGCGCATGCTTCGCATAGCACCGATTCCCACGTTACGTGGTATCTGCCGAATTTTTTCTCTATCTAAATAGCCAATAAGATTTATCGAGGTCTTTCAAAGTGCCCTAGAGTAACGCCTATGATGGCAAGTTAGCTTTACTTGACCCTTGGGACAGTGCATGGCTGACCGCATTTTTCATTTGTAATGAATAGTGATAGCACTACTTGAAAGAAGACTTGTGCAGGTTGTTTTTGTTACAGCGCTCAGTGTTGTCCTTTTCAGCACTCCATGAGGACGACAGCAAGGCCCACGAGCGCCGCGTCTTCAATTACAGAGTGACCAGGGCACGCCACGTCATTGAGAATACCTTTGGAATCCTGGCATAAAGGTGGAGGATGCTGCGACGACCCATTAAGGCGAAAGAAGGCAACATAAAGGCATACATTGGAGCGTGCATAGTGTTGCAGAACTTTCTTCTTAAAGTCTGCAGCATCCTCCGCCGCCTATTGCCCCCCTGGTGCCACAGACAGCGAGGACTGGGAAGGCCGCCTTTCACCTGGAAGTTGGAGGGACGAGGAAGCAGTCGGTGGAGCTCTCTTGCCACCGAGACCTACTGGCTGCAATGCTGCGAGGTACGCTTTGATTCTATGTGCTGACTGATGCCATGCAGTGGCACGCATACCTCTGCCGTTAGAAGTGACACATGTGTGATATGAATGTTTCATTTGTTGTTATCATAAGGGACATGGCACTATCTCTGAAACTGTGCTCTGACAGTAGGTTTTGTGTACAAGCTCATGGTCAACAAACGTGAAAAAGTGCAGCTCTGCATTGACGTTTTTCAAACGCACTTTTTAAAAGAAAACATGTACAGCAATGAGAACTTCGTGTATGACAACTTGTCCGTGTTGCTGACAGACTAGTGAATTCTTACTACTTCAAATGTTAAGTTTCAGTAGTTGATAGTTTATTACAACTACCAAAATCCAAGGAAAGTGTAGGGGATGTCGGTAGCAATTACAATGTAAATGTGAAGAAAGTACAGTGGTGAAAAATAACTTGCCGCTGGCAGGGTGAACCTACGACCTTTGAATGTCGCGTCCTATGTTCTACCAACTGAGCTACAGTGGCGGTCACCCACCAGCATACTTTAAAGGACATTTATGGGCACAGGTTTGGTCCCTGCCAGCGGCAAGTTATGTTTACGTCTACTCTGCTTTCTTCACATTTACATCGTAATTACTACCAACAACATCCTGTATACTTTCCTTAGCTTTCTTGTGTGTCAGATGTAATTAGTGCTGTGTCTAACAAAGAAAAACGAGCCCTTAAGATTCCCCTGCTATCCTTTTTTAGATGAAAGTGTGTTACCAAAGGAGCAAAGGGAGAACGTAGACCACAACTTTGTTCTGAAATAGCATGCACAGCGATGCGCCGTGTTCCCCCCATTTGAGGGCCCAGGTATCACCGCACTACCACCTCACCGGTTGTGGACACAAAAATGAAAATGTAGCATTGACGTGCTTCCCACAACATCCTGCCTGTCGTCCCCAGCTTCCGGGGGGGGGGGGGGGTTAAAAATGGGAAGCAAACAACTCTTGGAATGCAACATCAGCGGTCCTCGACCACTATTAGCAGCAAAAACATTTTTGGCCATAACCTTGTATTTTTAATAATGATGGCACAGGTACCACTGAGTAAAGGTATGGGGCAGACTTGTCGTCCCCCTCAGATGATTAGTGGGAGAAGCCGCCTCCCTTGCCCCCCACTTGTGCATGCCTATGGTTGCATGTCAGTGTAACGAACGTCTGCATTACTATTAAATGTATGCACTGAAGGAATTTAGTGAAGGAAATGTACACACAATGGCTAAAGAAAATGATTTTGTGGAAATCTACACTCATTTTAACGTTTGGATATGTAACAAAGCAATTCCTTGTTTGCATGCAATTTCTCATGTCATTGCTGAACACACATCCTTTTTGCAATCCTTCTTTCTCGCCCATTATGTGGGGTACCAAAGTGGACGTATTGTAGTGAAGGCATTTCATTTCTTCTCCATTCTATCCGTTGCTGAGCAGTGAACATGTAATAAACTGAGAAACACATGTATAGGGTAACAGTGCTCTGAAAAGTGTACAACAGTGGCTTTGTTTGAAAGGGAACAGCTGCCGAGCTTTGACATAAATAATAGAAGTTGACATTTCGAAAGTTGTTGTGCTAATCAGCAAAAATGCATTCCATCACAAACTGTGAAGATACCGTAGAAAACGCACAAGAGAGGTAACGCTCATTATTACATCAAAAGCAAGGCAGACTTTGGCAGTATAGTGTCATGATTACGGCACTAAACTCCAACTATACGTTGGGTTTGGAAGGTTAGCGTGCTTCTCTTGCAGTGTGTGTCCTCCATCATGATCCTGCTGCAACCTGCTGCATTAAATGAAGGCATTATGCCTTGCAGGTATGCGAAACAAGTGCGAGACAAACTGGCGCACCACTTCGTCACAGACGGTCAAGTTCCCTGGCAAGACAAAGTGGTGAACAGCGCTTGAAGTATACAAGTACAAGGTGTGTTGTAAATGCATTTTATTGCCTATAGAACTTCTTGTACATGGCCTCTTTCTGAGCAAGCCACATAACAACAAGAGAAAAGTCACACCAGTGCAACAACAGATTGATCTTGCAACGAAAACTATTCATCTACAAATATGTGCATCAATACACATACATGATTCATTTTAAAATACGCACATATGACTTATTGCATGGTTATCTCTTCATGCACAGAAATTGCCTTAAAGTAGGGATTAAACGTGCAAGCACAGGACAAAGAAAGCATGAGGGCAAGCCGCCTTTCTTCTCCTCGTCCCATGTTTGAGCTGTCAATGCCTTCTTTGAGGCATGCACGAACTGGGCCGTCTTTTGCCACTTGTTCAGATGAATTCCGTCAAACGTCACAGCGTTATCATATGCAAATGCACATAGTTTGAAGAGAACCCCTCAGATCTACTGGACACATCTAAAATTGATTGTGAACCTTGTTTTGGAACAAACCTTGCAACTTATATTTCTTATGATGACATCATGATGGCTAACAGGTCAATTAAACGTAGTGGAGACAAAGTGGACAGCAAAAGAACAATTATGCCACCCGTGTACAACGTGCACGGATGTTATTGTGATACGTCCTAATGACATTATGGTGCTTGCAAGAAATGTGTCCAAGTGACATTTACAAAATCATATCACCACCAGGAGTGCACTCCAACTCGATGGCATTTACAAACAATGCTGCTCACAGTACAAGTACGGTTACACTAACTGGCCTATGAACATTCATAATGAACGTTTCTTTTTGTAACCTAAAAGTTGCCTTCGCAATGGGCAGTAAACAAGCTTGTCTTAAAATTCTAAGAACGTGGGCACAAATCTTCAAAAGAACTCTTCTCTTAATAACATGCATGTCACTTTCCTACTTATAAACATGTCAAGTGCACTTACTGCACCTCCACTTTATAGTCAGCTGATCCCACTCGTACGAAATTTCTTGCACTTGACTCATGAACATGTATCACACTGTAATTACAAGTAAAAGTTTCACTAACAGCTCCAAACTTTATGCAAGTTTCACAACACTAAAAAGAGAAAAACAACCATTGTTTTTTTATGTTCATCTTGATGCACTGGTACACCAGAAAAATTCTCTCACACGTCCGAAGCTTTCACAAATTAACGCAATACAAAGTGGCAAAAATGATACCTTCCACATTACACAAAATTACTTCACTGTTTATAGGGTATTGCGATAGTCGTCATCATTGTCCACTGCAGGGCAAAGGCCTCTCTCAGTGATCTGCAATTTACCCTGAATTGAGTGAGCTCATTACATTTAATGCTTGCAAATACGTCAGCTTGATCACCGCCATGAACCATTCTGCACTCCTCTACATTGTTTTCCACACTTTGGTATACATTCTGTCGCTCTCACTAACCATCGGAGATCTTTTGTGTGGATTACAAGAGATCTTTCGTATGCATCTACTATTAACAGTTTCACACCTTCCATGTTCTTAGTTTACGTACATTTCATCTACAAAATTCTGGACGACATATACAACCTTTGATTTAAAAATCACTACTCTCATCTGCAAATACAGCAGACTCTTATTAAACGAAACCTGAAGGGACCAGGAAAATGTGATCCGTTTAACAGGAGTTTTGTCCACTGAGAAATGTACGGGGGTGCAGAATTCAATTGTAATACCAATCGGTTAAAATACAGTTGTTCATTTAAGCAGCGATTTGTTTATGAGATTTCCGTTTAATGAGAATTTACTGTGTAAACATACGTTTCAGATTAGTAATGATAATTGTGCTTACAAGTTTTGTTGCATTTATTTTTTTATTCAAGTACCCTAAGGCCAAGCAGGTATTACATAGGGGAGTTACAATGAATCGTTTTCAGTTAGAGCACATGTTCGAACAGGTAAGACCAGAACACAATAACAAAAAAAGAAAAGGTAATACATGTATTCAAACTGGTAACTCAGCAACAGAGTACATGTTTAGTCGGAACAAGAATACGAATAATAAAAATGTATATATACACATACGCATATACATACATACATCTACATATACATATACAATTTAATAATAGTACAGTCGTGCTCCAGCTAATACGGTGCGAATAAATGAAAGCAAAGCACCACAAAAAAGAAAAAGAAGGAAAAGCAAGAAGAAAAACTATTCGAAACTATTTGTTAACATACATGAAAACTTTACTGTGTACAATGAATGGACGCACAGACGCGTAATTCATTTACATGGAAATAACCAGGCTTCGTTAAGAAATCTTCTAGAGCGTCTCTCATAATCATATCGTGGTTTTGGGACGTTAAACCCCAAATATTGTTATTAAGAAATCTTCTGAGAGGAAGCGATGTCTGTAGGTAACTTGTTAAGAGGGGGGATTTACTTAAAAAGTTTGTACGTGCAAAAAAGTTTGTGCGTGTCATACTTGTGTTAAACGTAACAAGAAAAGGGGAGTAGTGGACTGAATTTCAAGCAAAACTACAACTTCCCCTGTACACAAAATAACCTAGGTGTTATATGAGCCCTTCAAGTTGCTACATTGCTTCAACGCAAACTGACTTCCGCCTCGTACAGCATCACTTCAACTGCATGCATGATGTCTTTCGCAACCTGAACTGAGGCGGGCGTCGGTACGTAGAGCAAAAAAACCTATACTATCTTTTTTGATGACGCCCTTGTTCCCCCTGATATGTTCTAGGTGCTCCATGCACGCCTGCGCAACAGCCTCCTGGCTTGTGCTCCTGCAGTGCTACACAGGTAGTGTGATCTGTGATGCATTCGTATGAATGCTGTAGTTGCACTATTACTTGATAAAGCATTGTGTTTTGTAGCATGTGTTGGGTTGTAAGAAAATTTTGTGCAAGTTCATCCTCAAGTACTTATGGAATATCTCACCGAGCACCCTCGCAGCCCCTCTGCCGCCTTGACGTTCGTGACCTGCAGTGAATTATACATACTGCTGAAATGTGCAGAAACGGAGCCTTTTCAGGGGAATTTTAATTGGGATCTCGCGCTAGGAGAACGTAAAACACACTGCTTACACACCGCTTCAAGGGTGGCTGTTCTGCTGAGGTGGTTGCCGTGACGTCACTGCAACAGAAACCACTTTTACAATACAACTTACGCAGCATTAAAATTGCGTGAAGCAGAACCTGTTGCAGAAACAACAGGCATACTTTCCAAATATGACAACAAGGTAGTTACAAAATGTGTTAATCAGAAGTAATAGGATGACTTGAAATGGGCTGTGTTTGTGAATAATTAGTAGGATTTACAGATTTCTTTACTCATTGCTGCAGATGTCCACAACGGTCTCCTCAGTCGTGTCCTCGGAGGTTTCGGGGTCCACTGCATGACTTGGCCCTGGCGTTGAACTGCAGTGATGACAACTTTTTTCCATGTATTTGACAACGCTAGTGGTACATGCACTGTTAGCATTCTTTGCATCAGGTGTGTGTTACGTGCAGCTGCAAACACGAGTGCACTCAAGGGGTTATTACCATTAAACCAAGTCTTTTGCATTACTTCTTTTCATAACATGACTGTATGAATGATGTGCAGAAGCACAAGTTCAATGTTTTTATTATGTTAGTCATCATACACTGTGTTTGGACTTAAATGTGAACATCTGCAACAGAGATCTCACTGGCTGCATGTATCAAGTTTATGCAGTCATTCTGAAATGGCTGTATAAACGTTGGGTCTGATCAAAAACTGTGTGTGGTGTCAGTTGCGCTTCTTGAATACATGCTGCGTATGTCTTAGTGAGCATCATTTTACTGGTACAGATGCGTTAATCCTTCAGATTATTTGCTTCGCTTGTAATGCAACCAACACTGGGGCCTGCATTGGTTTATAACCGGACACTTGTTAAGAACACAATGACGTGTATGTGTTTCCTATGTGTGCAGAAAATGCAGTGGTTCACTTGAGAAAACGCGTGTTGGGGCTAGTTGCTGATGAATATTTTTCTTTTTCAAAAATATCTAGCGTTGATCAATAATCAGATTCACACAAAAGCAGCACCTGTCCCGTCATGTCTTCCTGTGTACTTCTGTGCAATGTTTAGTGCTGGATATCTTTTTTGAAAATGCAGTGGTTGGGGCGAGCTAACAGATTGCAAAACACCTTTAAACCATGCTTATGTATGTGATAAGTTTACACTATAAAACCACCACAAAATGGAAAGCCACACTTACAAGTTCAAGGCCATGCGTGCTGAACTGCCACGACAGGTGCATGCTCATTGTGCCATAAATTTTTGTACATGCTCAGCTCTCGTTACCTTCATCTGCAGTGATGTGTCTGCTGCAAGAAAAGATGCAATGCGTAAGTCTCTCAGTGCTTGTGCATACATTTTCGAACACTTTTTACTGTTTTCTTTCAATGTAAGTGTACTTATGCTGCATTCTTTGTAATGTATATGTGCAATGCTGTGCATGAACGGCCTCATGGACACATTGAAGGTAAGCCTGCCATCTCCTCTCCAGCTTTTTAGATTTTGCACTAAGCTTTCCCTCATTGGGTAACTAAGACCTATGGCAAGCACAGAAATACATGCAATGCTCTTTTTCTTCAGCAGTCGCACGCGTAAGCCCTATTGCGTGAAGTTGTCCACATGCCACTTGTACGTTGTGCTATGTTTTTGCGTTATTTTCATGCATTGTGTATTTTGAGTTATTTTCATGCATTGTGTTGCGGAAATTGAAACATGCAATCCTCTGTTCAATGAAGCGTGAGCTTTGTTCATTACCTTTGGTCAGTCTCACTCATGTTGCACAGTACCCTGAAAGAATGATGCACAGAGTTAACACTTTGCTGCTCTAGCCCCAATTGTTCTGCATCAAAATACTATGTTGTCGCCATATTCATGGTCACATGCATGTCCACTGTGAATGAGTTCTTGCGACCAGTGTATTTATATATGTGTGTGTGTATTTGTGTATTCATTCCAGTCACGTGAATAAAGTACATTTAGCCTTACAGTACTTGATTGTCAAGAAACATTGAAACTTACACCACAGGCTCAGACTCAATTTCTGTGAGTTCGAGCATGGCTTCAAAATGGGGCCATTTTATGGTAGGAATGTCGGCTGCTCCGGCTCCGCTTCGCTGTTTGTCATGTACCTCCTGCTGCTTTCTTTTAAAGATGTCTCTCACATTCTTGAAGCGTTTCTCAACGAGAACGCCTGAAAATAAAGCACGTGCTATAATGATGCCTTCTGCATACTCTCTCACTCTTGGAATTTTTGACAGTATTACTGCAGAGTTATGAACTATTTTTTGACCAGAACATTTAAGAGATGTGGCTTCAGTTGCAGCACCCTGAAAATCTGAATATTGGTAATGCAAATCAACCACATGCCATCTCAACTAATAATAATGGTTGGCGTTTAACATCCCAAAACCACGACATGATTGAGAGACGCCACAGTGGAAAGCTCCAGAAATTTCGCCCACCGAGGGTTCTTTACCATGCACCTAAATCTACATACCATCACGGCTGACGCAATGATGAAGTACACTAAGAGCTATGTGATTTACAGTGTTTCTTGGTGCTAAGGGTGTCTGCAAGGCTGTTCTAACGGAGAGGCTGTTTATGCTGTCGGCAACTTGTGTTCTGTCGTAAAAAAACTCATCTTCATGAACCGGCACGTAATCCCTTCATTATCTTCACAGTGAAGCTGTTTAAGCAATCACTAACTTGTTCTTCATTGTGCAAAACTCCTCAGGTAGGTATGTGTCGCAGGTACTGCGCAAGCCCCACTACCGTGTACAGCAGGAGCGAGTGTGTGTCGTCAAACAAAAAAGAACGTGTAAAAAAGAGGAAAAGAAAGACAAAAATAGAGAGAGCAAGATGAGAAATTTTGAGGGAAACAAAGGGAACACAAACATGAAAAGATAGAAACACATAGCTACAGACACGAGAAATTGATTTTAAAAAGCGCACTAAGACATAAAAAGAAAGAAACAAAAAACGAGACAGAAAGAAGCACAGAGTGAAAAAATCACAGGGAAGAAAGAGGAATAAAGATGCAAGGATCTAGACAGAGAAAGAAATAAGTATACAGATACAAGAATCAGAAGGGGAAAAAATGGTGAGAAACAAGGAAGGGCCCTTCCCTCAGCTGCGCTTCCCCTTCAGCCTTCGCACGACCAGTGCAATACTGCCATAATTTTTTTTTTCACAATTGCACACGCCTTGGCCTCAAGAGCCTGCCCGACTCACAAGTCCTGACACCTTGCAAGTGCTGATAAACATGTTTTGCATGTCTTAATTACACGCACTTCCATGGAGTGTTCACGGAAATATGAGAGGCACATTGCACACAAGCTCTGCACAAAACGGAAGCTACAATCGCATTCTCTCTTAAAAATGTACACCTGCAAGTGGGTAGCAAGAATATGGTAGCACGGGCTAAGCGTACCCTCCTCCCTCCCCCCCCCCCCCCCCTCTCCTCCCACAGAAACAACAGACTCGACACGCCGTCGACGACCACTTGATATTACGCATTGCAAATGCTGCACTCCCGCAAAAGCACACATTGCCTTGGCTAGACGAGAACGCAAAATCACAGCAAGAAAGATGCGCAAGGCTAATGAGGAACCGCGAGCAACATTTCGTACGTCGGAACCTTTGTGAAGACGCTATGTAGCATACAATAATCTTTAGCATGCTGCATTTTCACGACAGCGACGGTTATCACGGCGCCGTTTCAGTACGCCAACAATATGCAAGGCGACATAACGAAGCTCACGTAGTACGTCTCCTGCGCATCCGTTGTTACTAACTTTTGTATTCTTAAAAATGCTGTGCTTCCGTACCTTCACATCAATCATGCAATGTGCTGTCACGTAGGTTTCGATGTTGAGGGCACACAGAAGTCGCGAGAACGAACGTGCACAACGACCGCGATCGCATTCATCACAATCAACACACCGTTAAAAAACCAATTTACAAGCGAACCATGTCGCTTAGCAGTACAATACCGATCTCTCTCTCTTTTCCTTTATTACTTGAAACACCAGCCACGAACTACACCAACCGTTTTTGTTTGTATATCAATTCAAACACGAAATTTTGGTACTTACGCGACATGCCGAACATCTTTCAGATCTCGGCCCATGCTTGGTCCTTCTTCGTGCGGTCTTTGAAGCACGGGTGCCGCTTGTCGTATATGAAGGGGTACATTTTTATCGCGTTTATCAAAAGTTCGGCAGAGTACTCCGCGGTGGCCATGGTGGCACCGAGGAACGCACTCGTTTGTATCTGGCGGCAGTGGGCCAGCGCAATAAAAAATAAAAAAAGGCAATGAGCCCGGATGCAAAGAAATGCTGACGTCACTTCTGGGCTTCGCTGATTGGTTCTAGCCGTTCTGCGACTGCACTCGCGCGACTGAAAAATCGAGCAGCGAGCGAATGAGCCAAAGCAGTCGCTTTGCGACCAAAACGGCCATTTGCGACCGTTTGCGACCAGTCGCTTTGCGACTTAGTCGCGCGACCGTTGCTATAGTCGGTGACAGCTTAAGAATAAATATAAGCTCCGCCCACGAGGCCGCATTGCTCATATTTTGCATGCATCCGCGCTACAAACGAAGTAGTTCCTAAACAATGGCAATAATTTTCACGCATATAAACCTTATTTTGCAATACTGCACTGATACTGAAATAAAGAAAGCAAAGCTAGATAAAATAAATTGTGAAGGCACGGAGTTCAGCGTCAGCATAACAATATAGCTGTTGTTTAAATCGCGCCCCTCCCGCCACGGTCATCTCGGAGCCAATACGAAGAAGTAATGTAGATCTCAAAGGTGATGTTTCTGAGCAGTACCTATTTTGGTACTAAAACAAAGAATGCCAGATTAAACATAAAACTTAAAATAAAAGAACCGTTATTTTACGGTTTCACAGAACAAAACCCGGACATTAATCGCATTTAATAAGGTCGTTTGTAATTTTTTTTTGCGAACCTTTCGCCGCCAGTTTTCTTCACTGTCTGCTGTAACTATGGCAACTGTGACTGAAAGGGAAGTATGGCTAAGTGGTATCTGAGATTGCCTTCGTGAATTTCGACTCTTGAAAGAACTTGTTTGGTAGATCATTTTCAAAAGTTAATTAGAACGCAACCACACGACACATTCACACACCCACACACCCACAACCCAGACATCAACCACGCACAGCGCTGTGCGTGGTTGATGTCTGGGTTGTGGGTGTGTGGGTGTGTGAATGTGTCGTGTGGTTGCGCTCTAATTAACTTTCGACTCTTGCGTTGCGGTAAATACCGCATTTGCGTCTCTAGTCGCCGTGCTTGTCATCGTGTTTGAGGAAAACGCCAAGGCTTCATTTGACTTCTTGTTTCAACGAAATAAAAGCGTGCAGCACACATGGCGTTTAACTGTGGGGGTCATTGCATGCGTTACCGTTACTTTCACGCCAAGGAGACGTACGCGGCTAAATTGGAGTTGACTAAAAGCTTTACGTGGGATTGTTTCTCGCTTTGACAACTTGCACTGGCACTGCCATTACCCCATATGCCCTTGAACGTTCAAGTTTTTAATTTATTATTGATTTATTGCATACCCGCGTCGCCCCCGTCGGCATTATAGCTGGGGAGCCCACTTTTACTGGTAGAGCCCCCCCCCCCTACCATATATATATGCGTGTGTCTGTGCGAATATATATATTTTTACACTGAGGCTGCCATCGGTTGCCGTAAGCCAAATAGGAAAAGGATATACGCTTCTCAAAAGGCAGTTTATTTGTCAACGTTTTGATCGGAGACAGATCTTTATCAAGGCAAAATTTACGAGGCTTCGATGCGCTTTTATAGCATCGTCCTCCGTGCAGGTAGAGCGAGGAAAGAAAATAAACAATAAAAAATGTAGAAATGAAAAAATCAGTAGCCAAAAGACCACACATATACACTCGGACATAGAAAAAACACGCGTATCTTCGAAGAAAAAAAGGAAAACATATAGATATCTATATAGATAATATCGGTGGACACAATCAGTAAGTACATCCATTTCGTACATTGTCAAGGCCCACCTCTCCGGCTCTCCCCTCTTCATTTGTTCTTGAAGCATAGTGAGGGGGTGAGGCTTCAGAAGAAGGGATAAGCGCTTTAAAAAAGGGTCTATGCACTATAAGTTTCACGAGTTTAATATAAACAAATTATCACTGCGTAATACATGCACACAATACACGCGAAATGCTAAAAAAACGCACGTTAGACAAAAACAAGAATTCCAAATATGATATCGTGAAGTATGATGCAACGCCATTAAAAACAAAAGCTTTTTTTCACTCTATAATAGCTTTAGTAGCGTTACTTCAGTTACGATCACGATCCATGCAATCGATGTGTCACAGCGAGCGCATTATTTGTTTGTAGACAACGATTACCTCGCACGGCGTTTGTGCATCGAGCGTGAGACTTACACGACGGGCACTTCAACCTAGCACATCATTCTGGGCCAGTGGAACTGAATTCCGTTAAGACGATGCAACTGCGCCAATAGGCACACGTCACATAATCTCACACGCACCAGATGACCACAATTATCTTCTATAATGCACACACCACTGCCTATTCTTCCCACCTGGTTTGTTTACTTTCGCAATGTGTTGCGCTAACGGGCTATGTTGGTCGCTTTCTTTCTCTCACGCTTCGTCCGCACATACGTCACCTATATAAGCGCACAGCACGGCGCATATCACAATAGATCACCAAGATTCCCACATTGCGAGCTCCAAGTAATACACACACACACGCACACGCACTTGCGGCAACGCTAATGCCATGGCTTTTGCGGGCGGTAAATCGTACACAGACGCGCACATTCCGACTTCACTTTCACCTCAATGCACACGAATGAACGCGACGACAATCGTCGATGTGGTGGCCCTCAGGCGATATGCTTGGTGTATCCGACCGATGCAGGGAACACACGCGGTGTTGGAACTTGAAGCTGCCGAAACGACGGAACGCGCTAAAGCGTTGTAAAACACTTCGAGCTGCTGCCGCTTCGGTCAACTCCAAACGCGGCAGTCACAAGCTTCTACTGCATCGGATTACGACCGGCGAGGATGATGCTGGATACGTGCGGATAACAGTAGGAAACAGCTTCTTCTGGAAGAAACAAACACCTCAGGAAATTCGAATTGACGGATCTCGGTATCGGTGCAGCGGTACCTCGCCTCTCGTCGCGAACGGCGCCATGTTGCATTTTAGGGGCGAAGCTCCTTAAGGCGGCACCCGTTCGTCCCTCGTAGTCGTAGTAGTAGTGCGTAACAAGTCTTACGCTTTGACCTCCAAGGTGGTGCCGGTGGGAGATTTTTCCTGTGCGTTGTTGAACAATAAAAAATTCGCAGCGTGCGCGTTAACTAAAAGCCGAATTCTTCTGTCTCTCATTCCCCATTAGCAGCCATTGGCATGTTCCAATAGGAAACGTTAGTAGAAGTAGAAGTGTAAGTGTTAGCTAAAAGCCGACTTCTTCTGTCTCTCATTCCCATTAGCAGCCATTGTTTACCTCCAAGGTAGTGCCTGGTGAGATTTCTCCTGTGCGTGATTAAACAATAAAAATTTTGTTCAAAACGCCGTTGATTGATGAAATAAACCTACGAAAGACGCCAGATGTTTTGTAAAAGCAAAACGAAAGAACGCCAGATGTTTCTAAAGCAAAGCGAAAAGACGCCAGCTGCTTAACGAAAGACGCCACATGTTTTCTAAAGAAATGGTTTTCTAAACAATGAAAATTCACAGCGTACATGTAAAATTAAAGTGAGCTGCAAGTCGTCATAACTCATCCAACCTTTAGTATAAACGCGCCCGATCTCACGTCGGTGATGATGTACTGGGCAGAATTCACGGAAGATTCACGGTTTACCGATGAACCTCCGCAGCTTCGCCCACTCATCATCATTCACTCCGTGGATATGCTGTGTTTTTTTCATTGGTTCGTCTTAACCGTTACGTCATGGTAAAGAGCGGCCGTAGTTGGACGCGCATAACACAAATGGACAGCGGTAGAGTTTTTGTGAACCAGCCTTAAAGCAACCAGCTAAGCAATTTTCACAAACCGAGCGTCTGCGTTGGCACGACAGCTTGAACGGGCACCCGCGACGCCGGTCGCGTTGGTCACTGCGTCGCCTCCCCTTTTCGGGTGAGCGACGATGACCTTCGCGCTGAGCCGTGTTTCCCTTTCTTGGCCCGGGCCACGGTGTAAGATATATTATCTTGCACCGTGGCCCGGGCAGACCGAACCTCCATCCACTGCGGCTCCAGGCGTTGAGCGCTGTCCACCATCGTCTCCTCTACTGTAACGTCCACCGTGGTAGCGTCCCTTCGGCACCGCTTGGCAGGCGTGGCCGGCTCCTGTGTGGCCATCTTATCAGGCGTCTCATATGGCGTCTCTGGTTCGACGTTGAAATACTCGTTCTGCGCATCGCGCCCATTATCCAAGACTGTAGGTGCAGGCGCTGTCTTCTCTTCTTCCTTCGATCTTCTGTTTTTCTGCTTCCTTCCCGTTGTGGCATCCTGTGTTGACGCGGATGGCGTTACCACCTTTTCCGCGTCAGTTGACCCCTGTTCTGCGTGGGTTCCCTAGGCCGCTGTTAGCTTGTCCGTTACCTCTTCCTCCATCGATTCAAGTCCCTCTTCTTCAGGTTGTCCGCTACCAGTAACTCTTGCGTATGTACGTACGCAATCTTGTATTTCATGACCGAATTCTCGACACTGAGCACACCTTGGCACTCTGCAGTCTCGTCCAATATGTCCTTTACGTCGACAACGAAGACGAATTGGAGCTCTTCCGGGAACAACGACGAGCACAGAGCCACCAAAGATCTTGAACAGATGGGGCAGTGAGTCCGGTGTCAAGTCCTCTCGGAGCGTCATCCGCACAATTCGTGTGGTCTACTCGGCCTGCTCAAATCCTCGCACCTTCCATTCCTCTTGTCGTATCTCTTTCACTTCACCGTAGTGGTCAAAAGCCTTGGTCAGTGCTTCCCCGGTCACATGAAACGGAACCCAGTGCACTTTCAATGTGGTGTCCTGCTGTACAGGGTCAATGACAGCGCAAAAACGCCCTTTAAGCTCTAAGCCACCCGCGTTCACCAACGCGTCCTTTGCTTTACGTGTTCGTAGCTTGATCAGCCCCACATGCGTCATTTGGAACGGCCCTATACCGGTTACGTCTTTCAGCACACCAAGTTCTTGCAGCGGCTCACGGAAATCTTCGAGGAGGTATGGCCTTCCAGCAACGTCACAGTGTAAAAACGAACACTCCTTCATAGTTTCGCCTGATGCAAAGGTCGGTAGTACGTACCGATAACCCGGTGGGGCGTCAGAATGCATGTTACCACGGCCACACGCGGCCGCTGAATCCGCTCTTGGAGAGCTCGACATCTTGCGTCCGAACGCGTCCGTGACCGGACGCAGACTGAGAGCCATGCGTGTGCTTGAAACTGCGTTGCAAAAAAATCACAGCATATCCACGGAGTGAATGATGATGAGTGGGCGAAGCTGCGGAGGTTCATCGGTAAACCGTGAATCTTCCGTGAATTCTGCCCAGTACATCATCACCGACGTGAGATCGGGCGCGTTTATACTAAAGTTCGATGAGAGTTAAGACGACTTGCAGCTCACTTTAATATTACGTGTACGCTGTGAATTTTCCTTGTTTAGAAAACCATTGCTTTAGAAAACATCTGGCGTCTTTCGTTAAGCAGCTGGCGTCTTTTCGTTTTGCTTTAGAAACATCTGGCGTTCTTTCGTTTTGCTTTTACAAAACATCTGGCGTCTTTCGTTGGTTTATTTCATCAATCAACGGCGTTTTGAACAAAATTTTTATTGTTTAATCACGCACAGGAGAAATCTCACCAGGCACTACCTTGGAGGTAAACAATGGCTGCTAATGGGAATGAGAGACAGAAGAAGTCGGCTTTTAGCTAACACTTCTACTTCTACTAACGTTTCCTACTGGAACATGCCAATGGCTGCTAATGGGGAATGAGAGACAGAAGAATTCGGCTTTTAGTCAACGCGCACGCTGCCAATTTTTTATTGCTCAACAACGCACAGGAAAAATCTCCCACCGGCACCACCTTGGAGGTCAAGATCTGGTACTAGCGTTACGACTGGTTACGCACTACGACTACGAGGGACGAACGGGTGCCGCTTTAAGGATGATGAAAACATTCCTTTATTAAAATTCAAAGAAAACGGGGAGGGTCCCTATTCCGGGACTCCTATGGCAACCTCTGCGATAGCCCGGGCCCGCTGGACGAGCGCCCGACAGACCTCGGGGGCGCCTTCGCGAAGGATGCCTTCCCACTGCTCTGGGGTACGGGTGGACCGAAGCATTGGTGGGAGGGGAGGGAAGTAGGCAGCGGTGGACTCTACGGTGACGTGAAATGTTGCGGGGATGGCGCCACATCCTGGACAGGCGTTGGTATAGCGAGTCGGATATAATTTGTGCAGGAAGTGCAGATTTGGAAACGTTCGGGTCTGCAGTCGGCGAAGTGCGACAGCCTCCTCTCGTGTGAAGGGCGCTGGTGGTGGTAAGGAGCTTCGCCCCTAAAAACGCCAGGCCTGCGCGGAAGTAACCAGGTGTCGCACAATGCGAATTGCGCAACGAGTGGGTTGTTGAATGCTTCCAACCCATTACAAAGGGCTCTGCCATAATTCTTCATCGTCATCAGCCACAGCATCAAGAAAGTACACATAATGCCTTACAGGTGTTTAGCGGGTACCACGGTTCTCCGCACATTGACGATAAATTGCATAGTGACTGCTTCCCTACTTCACAAAAATTATGATTTATTGCGTAGTGGGTTCCTCGCAAGTGCACTTCTATTGGTTTCCAAGGAAGCCCATCAGGCTCCCATGATCCATTTCCTCAGGGTCTCAATAAAGTTAATTCCCTCTGTCTCTGTCTTACATAAACGTATGTTATAAAGCGTTGTGGGAGAGTTAAATAACGACCAGGCGTCACACAAAGCGAATTTTGTAACTAACCTATTGAATATTTATCCACCATGTGGAATGGCGGATTCCACCATCCATCATTATAGTGGATTATGGCGCTGGAAGATGGTGGCACATGGTGTATGCTGGATGTTGGCGTATGATGGATGCTGGAGAATAACGGAGCGTAAAACGGCTCTACAGCGTCGGGACCATCGTGCCTAGCTGTCACACATAAATAATTGTATAGAAGGCGATGTAGAAAGCATTAGTACAAGAAAAAGAACAAAAAAGCCGTATGCAAAAAAAAAAGAACTTACGCCACCGGGAGTCCAACGTGCGACCTTCGGATACCGAGCCGAGTACTTTACCAATATGCCGCGCTGACACTTGGTTTGCGTCCTGCAGCGTAGCGGCATCAAGCGGCGGCTGCTTTCTGGCCCACCCGCTGGAAGGACTCATTTACTTCTCGGCAACTGCGCAGCGACGTAATACAGTTACTGTCGCTGTTCACATCGACACTTCTAGACTTGTAAACATCACAATGCAGCAGCACATCGCGGATGTCAACCTGATAAGTACGTGCGTAAAACGTAAATATTGACGGCTGCTATGCTCCACAAAACTTGAGGCGGTTATTGACTCTGCATGAATAAAAAAATTGCAGTGGCTTAGCTCGGCTATGCCAGGATATACGTAGCGTTAGCAAAGGTTCAGCTGATTATTCTTAGCTCTCCAGATTGTCTAGGATTAGCTTGATTGTCATGCTTACTGCTGCTCCAATGACACACATTCGGCCACATCGTTCAGAACCGGTAGACCTGGCGGCATGGCCGGTTAACGATACCCATTGGTAACGCTAAAGAGCGGAATGTTCTGCTTAACGAGAAAGTTCTTGCACGTTGTACAAACCCGCGCCACGGTTTCACCCCACTCAGGCGCCGCCACTAAACTCAACGTTTCACGCATGGCACTACTTAGCGGCGTCAAGTCTTTCATGTGCATACTCTTTCACACACGTCGCGCACGTATCCAAACAGATTGTTTACGAAGTCCGTCTCGAAGGTCCAAGTCGCACTGGCGCTTTCGCTAAGTTTCACAGTATAGGCAGTCGATCGGCGAGCCTTGACGTCATCGACGGCGTCTTGTTGTTGCTGCTGCAGAGGTGGTCGGGCACGTCGCTCAGTATCCTGGCGACGCCGCTTTGCTAGACGTTCCTCCCTTCCCTCCAGTGTCTCCGCAGCACGTTTAGCCTTCCTCTGTTCATTCTTCGTGCCCTGAACCGCTAATTGCCAGGCAACTACTTCGGGATCCGATGACATAAGCTTCTCGGCTCTTCTGCGCCGTTGAGCAGCATTTGCCATCTCCTTCTCCATGGCGTTACCCGACTGCACAGCGAAGGCGCATAGCTGCGCGCGCCATGGCTACGACGCCTCCCCTCTCGAATGCGCAGAGCAGCAGTAGAGTGACCTAGAATAGGGGGAGTGTCCAAAGCTCCAAAGCGCCGCGCGAATACATGGGAGGAGCGAGGGCCTTTTGCGGTGAACTTCCGCGCCGCGGCGCTGCCGTGCCGGACCCGTTGGACCCGTAGGCTTTCTCCGCGGTGGAAGCCGCGTCAAAGCGGCGAGCGTCCGCTTCGCGCCTGATCTTTTGGCCGCTATTGGCCAAAATGGCGGGAATTTGGGCAATACTTAATACTGCGTCACTGCAACATAATACTGCAGAGACTCATCGCACAGAGAACGTGTTTGGGCGTTGTCAAACGGGGATTTTGTATATTTCCTTCCAGCTGGTTTGTCACCGCGATGGTTGAGGACCGCATTCTGCGCGCACTTTATCGTGAGAGAAGGCACTTAATTTACTTTCGTGTGGAATGACGAATGTAAACTTGCTGCAGGAGAGAATAAACTAGAGTTAACCAGGAGAACGTAGCCAGACATGCGCGTAGTAACTAGCTCATGCTAACGCGTTCGCACCCTTCATATCCTATCTTTTATTTCGTGCATTCGGTTTGTTTTGCAAGGCTGCCTCCCGCGCTCTGCTGTTTCAAGCCATTTCATGTGAAGCCGAATGTGTCAGTCGCCGTGGCCGTGGTACCAAAAGTAAAATATTACTCGCGTCTCGTTCACTTGGTATACATGAAAATTGGCACGGAGGGGCACGAATGTACGTATGCCTAACACGACCGATAGGTCATGGCATCACTAACTTGACATGCCTGCCATTTGCGGAACGACTAACAATAATAATTTAATATGGCGTGTGGCGCGCAAACCCGCTTTTTTTAGCCAGAAATAATTCTGACGATGTGGGGTCTGACGATTTGTTTCCGTCAGGTGATAAAAAACGTGGTGGTCACCAATATCGATGCCAACATGTAAGACTTACCCATACATTTTGAAGAACTGACCGCATAGGTAAAATGTATGCAAAAAAATTACATGAAAAAAAAACACAGTCCTTTTTGCATTCGCCTGAGACGACTCGAAAACGAAAACCATCTTTTTCGTCAGTCGATGCACTGATCCTCCCTCGCCCCTCTCCGAAAGCTTTCTGCACATAACGTGGTTTCGGAGTGACCACATGATCGAAGGCATTGCAAGCTTTCTGCACCTCGCCTGCTTTATACATTACCTCCGTGATCAGCCCCCCGATCACGGAGGCAATGTAAAGCAAGCATGTGTGATAGTGTCATCATATGACATCACGTTGAATGACGTCATAGTGATGTCACACATTTTGTCGAGCTGTGGCGTCATGGTGACGTCATCGCGTGATGATTTTGTGCATCACTCGTGTTGGCGACGCGGGACGCCGACGGTCAATTTTCGTGCTTGATGACGCATCTAAGGCCTTAAGAAAACAAGACAAACCAAAGTAAATGAAATGATAACAGTGCAACATCGTGTATGCCTCACTTCATGTTACGAGCGACCACCCGAAAACAAACGTGATTCTCAGCTTGATTGATCTCAGATTGAGACATTACACTTCTATTTGTCAATTTCTTACCGTATTTTCGTTCAGGCAGCTATTTAACTTGTACAGCAAGAATGGGCGTATTTGTAACTTTATTTCATGATATCTGGATATTTGTAAAGCATTTTCTATGTTACGCCTTTTAAGCAAAAACTTGTGGAATAAGGTTAGTTTACCTGGCATTGCTTTTCTTTCAAGTGTTTGCGCACGGTGAGCCTTTGTACGCAACCTCAGAAGCAAAAATAAGCCAACAGCACTGCGGTCGTATGGCCGTCTCTACTCTTTTTTTTTCCCTTGCGTCTTCCCGGTGTGCTCTGTCCATAATAAAGTGCCAGCGGAGGCTAATGAATTGCCGAATAAAGCGGTGTGCATATGGCTAGCAAACCACTGGTGACCTTGAGTAAAAAGCTCGTAGTGTGAAGCGGTCACAGCGCGTAACTATTTCCACTAACTGCGCGTGTAATTTACTTTTTTTATTACTTTTAATTCTTGCATGCGTGATGCTATTGCCTGACTACTCGCGCGAATAAGTTTTTTTTTTCGTCCTTTGCTTGTGCGTGTCCATTTTGCTCGTTTTTACGTACGCACCAACGTTCTCGTACTCTGTAACCGGAACTAGGTCACGCTGATGCCGCTTGACACACGATTTTTTGGATTCTATTGTTGCCCCAGCACTAACACAACGCCTAAAGATAGATAAGCACCATTCCGCACAACATTATAAAAGTTAAGTAGGCTTCAAGTGCCCTGTGTGGAAACTAGGCGCAAAAAAATACAGCGCGTAGCAGACGCCCCTCGGTTTCCGCGCGCTTGCCGAGCGCGGAAAGCCCACGGGTCCAACGGGTCCGGCGCAGCAGCGGCGCGGTGCGGGAGTTCACCGCAAAAGGCCCACGCGGGAGCCGGCGCTTTGGACACTCCCCCTATTCTAGGTCACTCTAGCAGCAGCGGCGAGTCGCGCGCGCCGGCGCCAATCTGTCTGCCCGGATACGACGCCACTCCTCCCGCTCTCCGCCACCAGCCGTGGCGCGCCACGCGCGGCGATGGCGGAGAGCGCGTGGGATGCCGGCTTCGCACTCATCCTCGCGCATGCGCAGCACGGTTCATGATGACCCACGCGAAACCTGCTTCGGCTAGGCAAGTGTAGCTAACGCTACAAACAGCGTTCTGGAAAGCTTAATGATCGGTTATGTATCTGCGCAAAAAAACAGACGGTGACACAAGAGGAGAGGAAAGCACAAACAGGCGCAGACTATCAACTGAAGCTTTATTGCAAGAACAAGGCAATATAAAGACAGGATAAAAGCAAGAAAGGGCAAAGGGGAGGAGGAAAAGCCAACAGGTACCCATATCAACAAAAACCCAGGGCACATCAACCATAGCACGCCCGTCATACTGGACCACGACAACATAACTCTTTTTCATGTAAAGCAACAGAGGGAACACTGACGCAAGACTCGGATTGCTTATGAATGTGCGCGACCTCAACAAGTTCACGCGCACTTTGATTTTCGAGGCGGAACAACACAGAAGTGTCACTGAAGAGCGGGGAGCAGCCACATTTCTTACAATGCGCTGCTAAATGATCGGCGTTGACTTCTTTGAACTGTAAACATATTTTTCTGCCCATTCAACAGGAAAACATTAGAAGTGACAGCGATTTCACATGATGTCACGTGCACTTCCATCATGCCACCGTCATCCAGCTTGTTCACCAAGTCATCCACCAAAACATGTTTTCCTCGCCACCATCAGCCAGCATTTTCCACTTAACACCGAAAGAAGCTCGCCACCACCAGCTTTTTCACTCTCGCCATCATCAGCCATTATGACCACCACAGCTTCCACCACATCCACTATTTTTTCCACCTTGTCCACTATTGGTTCCACGTTATCCACCAAGAATTCCAGTATCCACCAACCGACGATTTTCAATAGGGTAGTGGGTTGTTTAAAGCTTCCAACCCATTACAAAGGGCAATACTAATTACGATTTGTGGCGTAGTGGGTACGTTGCTAGTGTACTTGTATTAGTAGCCACAATAGAGTTAATAACGGGCTCTATAAATGCCTTTCTGCCCGCTTTCGCTGTGACTGTGCTGCGCTTGCCGCGCAGGCCTGGCGTTTTTTTCTTATTTCATGCGATAGCGGTTACGGACACCGGCGGTGGCGGCGGACAACCACGGTGGCAAAAATGGCCCTTGTTGTGATCTAATAACAGCTTTCGCTGTAAAATGTTCCAGGGAAGTTCTTCATGCAAACGACAAGGGCGATCTCGGCGACACTTTCATCCGTGATAAGCTTGCGATAATGCTTCAACTAGATGCTGTGGACAAGGCGGTTACGTACCTGTCAGGTCCGCCAACCGCGGCTCTCTGCGTACGCTCAAGTCAAGACCGCTAAATGCGTACAGCCCGTAAACAGACTCGGCAACTTTCGCGAGTGTTGTTTTTCTGTAAATAGTGGAATACATGGAAATATCGTGAAGCGCATCGCAGCCACAACAGCCCTCTACGGTGCACTTGCGTCAGGTGTGTCATCGCAGCCGCGTACGATTTGGAAAAGCATAGTCCAAGTTATCTTTTCGTTCGCTACTGCGTTAATAAACCGTGTCCACGCAGAAAGAAACGCATGCGCCGTGACCGAGCCACACCTTTAGTTCACGCGAGTTCAAAGAAATCCTTTTGACGCGTCTAAGACTTCTGCAGTCATATCAACACTGGCAACCGTGAAGAATTATCCGCATATAACAATGCTATCCTCAACCTTAACGTGCTTTGAGGTAAACATACTCGCCGTGCCTCCACAGAAGGGTTATGCCAAAAAATGCGGCGCGGCACATTACAATGACAAACGCTTGACAAATCTATATAATCCTTTCTGTTGTTTAAGCCGCCCCGAAACATAACCGATGAGCCGGCGTCGGAGACAAGTTCTCGCGTTTTAGAGCTGCGACCAATTTCTTGCGACGGCCTTCGCCACCAGCTACTGAAAAAAAACAACTTATTCCATCTTTCTTGTGCCTTCCTGCGCAAATAACCGCGACACTACTCGTCGGCGCACAGTTTTTTTTTTTCTTTTTTGCAAGACGGTAAACAGCGCACGCATCAGCGAAAACAGCAGCCACTGCGATAGGCACAGCGTCTCTTGCCTACCGCGCGAAACTAAACGCCAAACGACAGCGCCACCGCATTTTCGTGACGTATGTCCGGTGGAATTCGTCTATATCGTCATTCTGAGCTCCGTAGCTCTCGGAAACGTTTTAGTTTTTTTAGTTTTCAAGAGAAGTTATTCTTCAGTCTTCAGTTATAGTTCCGCTGCTTGTCTCTGTGTTTTCGGTGTCTGGCGGCCCGCGAAGTGGGAAGCGGCATACGTTGAAGTTGCGCATCGCCGTATTCTTATATGTGCCCACGCCGCCGCACCTGCAATGAAGGTCCTTGATGTGGACGACACATTGGAATCTTGTGATTGCAGTGAGCTCATCGCTCCAGGTTTCCGGAATTGCTAACGCACCCATTTCTGTGAGCAGAGCGTCTTTTTCGAGCCCGTGCACGTGCGCGTGCACAGTCTGTATGTTGAGAGCAGCGAGCGTGAGGTGATTGTTGTGGTTGTGGCACCGAATGACGGTGGTAGCCCGGACCAAGACAATGTCTGGAGGCCTGTTTTCTAGCCGGGTCATGTCGTCGATAGAGCCGGCGACATGTCGGAACCTTAAGTCACCTTTTACGTTGGCGAGGTATAGGCCGTTGAGGCTGGTAGCACTGAAAAGTGCTACGTAGGCCAACATCAGTGGCTGGCGCTTATCGTATCCGAAGACTGCCTGGGCGTGTGGGGCTAAGGGCCTTGGCAGAATTTTTTTTCAGGGAGGGAGGGGTGCACCTCCTTGAACTGAAGTGGGGGCCGGGCAGGCAGACGTGGTCAAGTGTCATTGTGTGCTCTGTATGCTATGGCAAAAAAAATTTGTGTGTGTGTGTGGGGGGGGGGGGGGGGGCGCACGGGCCCGGTGTGCCATGCCCTGGGTACGCCACTGATGTGGCCCTTTGTAACTTCTATATAGTTATATCGACTCGTTTGCTTGCGCAAGGGGAAATTGTGCCCTCCTACACGAGATATTTTTCAGGAGTATGCCGTAGTTATGGTGGTTCGCAGTCCCACGGGCACTCATTTCAATTCTATTGAAGTTGTGCGGTGGACATGTGTGGCTGGGACGACAATGCCTATACCGTGGACGCTGGAAGTTCAAGCCACATTCGCAAGAGGTTGCCGTGTTCGTCACGCTCGATCTACCACAAGGTGCAACGAGGCCGTCGCTTACGTCGATGTTGGGCCGCGATCATGTACGGCTTGCCGGTGCTTGGGTCAATTAAGGCCGGCATGTCATGACCTATGTCGCTTGCGTTCATGTTGGCCACCTTAGTCAGGGCATCCCTGTGTACCTGCTCGTTCTCATAGCCAGTTTTGTCATCGCCAGCCGGATGACATAACACGTTCTCCTCACCGTCGAGGCAACGTATGTTATAGCGGTCGACGTCCCCGTTGCTGTAGTATAGCCGTATGCCGTCAGGACACTATCGGAGGCTTCTTCGCTAGTCACAAAGCGGTTCTCAATCCATAATACGTCATCCTCGGTTAGCATTAGGCCATCGCCTAGCCCCATATGCAATGAAGAGAAGACTGCGTCATTCTGGCGGACCACGTGGACGAGTGGATGGCAGTCGAGCGTCTTCCAGGGGGTGTTCTGTTCTCAGCTCCCTCACTTGCCTTGCGACTCAATGTGTATGTTCGCCGTTACTGCGTTGATTAAGACTGTGAATCACCTGCGGGCACATCCGCATAACATGTGTATGCGCGTATGTACCACACGAGACTGAGGGAAAGGATTGCATGACGTACGCGACAGGCGTTTTGCGTTATTTATGTCATGACCAGTGAATCGTGTTCGTCATACACTGATAACCTGCTCTGCCAATTTTTGTTTATTACAAGTTATGGAGACGACCAGGAGAGCGTCCAGACGTAGGCGGCTAGATAGATAGATAGATAGATAGATAGATAGATAGATAGATAGATAGATAGATAGATAGATAGATAGATAGATAGATAGATAGATAGATAGATAGATAGATAGATAGATAGATAGATAGATAGATAGATAGATAGATAGATAGATAGATAGATAGATAGATAGATACGGCCAAAGTGCCTGAGATTCGCTAAGAAACGATTCGAATTTCAAACACGTTCTTCACTCTTAGTCTGTAATCCGTGCATTCATGCGTGTTACATGCGTAGTTTCTAGAAGCGCGCTACTTGCGTGAACACCGTTGCAGGCCGCGGAAAATCGTGGCAGCTTGGCCAGGGCTGCCAGTCATGATTTGCTTACGCATTTGCGTACTTCCGCAAGTAAATGAATCAAGTCTCCAAGTAGGGTTGAGCACAAGCGAGCTAAACTGGGAACGAGTTGAAATACATGGGACTAATGTGGATGTCTGCATAAAGTCTAGTTCCTTTGGTAAGTAAGGCTCCGGTCTCCATCCTAGGGAAGATCCACAACTACGACAAGGCTGCGAATTCAACTCCTTTCTTCAATTATAAGTGACTATGTGAGCTTGTGGAATTTGGTTCCGAAGAGTAATTACGAGGGGAGTGAAGCATTTACTATCGAGAAAGACATTTTTCGGTCCTTCGAAATCTAAAATTTGCCATGTAGTGACACCCAAAAGCTGCAAGCCAAAGCTTGCGCATACACGAGGGTGGCCCGGACATGGGAGTTTTCATCTCCCGCCACTGCAGGCCAGGTAGATGATCACGCAAAAACATGACAGGCAGCCGATTTACAAAGACGCGGAGAACGAATGCTGTCATTGTGCGAACAGACCGAGCGAGTAAGCTACACGAGGAGACAATCAATGCTATCTGTCGCATAAACGGTGAAAGAACGAAAGCAACCACTGCCGCTGGTAGCAAAATCCGGTCACTAAGAGCGCTACCTTGTCAAAAAAATTACACCATCTCCCGCTAAAGGGGACCATGAGGCGATGCAAAGCCGGAGCACTTGCACGATCGCGTTCCGTTGGCGTTCGTTGGGCATGCTACCGACCTCGCGTCGTGGAACGCGAAGAGGAACGCTACGCACGTCGTGTCTTGCCTCTAGCCTGGCCGTTAATTCTCACAGGGCGAGTGAGGAGCGCGGTCGACAGGCGCGCGAGGGGGGGGGAGCATAGGAGAGGATAGAGGGGGGAGGGGACGCGTATGCGCTGGCGCTCATCGCGGATTGCACAGGAGAGGGGTAGAGGAGTGGAGAGATGTCTGGAGTAGGTTTGCGCATGCGCAGTAAGGGTGGTCACGCCGCACACCACCACCACCACCAGAATGAACTCCGCCATAAGATGCATCTAATAAACCTAGGGCAGACACTAGGGAACAAAAATGTTTCAACGCGACCGCGTCACAGCGCACGCTCGAAGAACACGGCTGCGTCAAAATTGGGAGCGCATTACCGCTTTTCAGTTGTTTCAGTAACAAGATTAGTTTGTTTCTTTAAGTTGGATTGATGGCAACATTGAATTTTGTGAGTACCGGTCAGTGAATGAAAATTTCTCCATTAGATTGCGAACTTCAGGAAACCGGCAGGTGTCAAGTTCGCTTTATGGGAACAGTGACCTCTCATGCCGCCGAGAGCGCCCGATGATATAATGGCTGTAGTGCTTCTAAGATCACGCTCTCTGCACTGAGCGTGATCACACACTTCATATTTCAGTTGTTGAGAAAAACAAATATTTGTGTCGTTATCTTGCTTCGAAAATTGTCGTTCCCCCCCCCCCCCCCAAAAAAAAAACATTCTTTTTACGAGCCACTTTATTCACTCCGGAGGATAATCGGAAAAGAGCTGTTTTACAATGTTGACACCATGCACGACAATTAACCATTTTGTTCCGACAACCTGGTTGTCATTCATCCGTGGTACATGATCTGGAATGCGTTTCGCACAGTGGGAAAGCTGTCATTATCACCCACAGGCGGCGTGCAAACACCTGGGAAGTCATCGTACTCCGGATTCATCACACCGAACACCTCCTCTTCGTACTCCTGGTCCAGTGCCACTAAATTATAGTAAACGTCATCTCCGTCAGTAAAAGCGATGACGTCCTCTCCTTTACATGCGAAATGGTAATTTGGATAGATATTCGCTTGGTCAGCCTGAATACTGGTCTGGTTCCACGTTGAGTCAAGCATGTCGCATGCCTCCGGAAGCGACAGCATGCCCGCGGTCTTAGTGAGTGGTCCTGGAGGCCCATATCCCAGCGGATGGATGGTGTACGGCTTGAAGCGGCTGTTCACGCTGCTGTTCTCGCACTTTGCAGGGTCGATCTTATACGTGAGTGCCGCAAAAGGATACAAGTGGCAAAAAGTGGGTCGATCGGTCTCGTTCAGTTTTTGCGAGTAGACCTTCAATTCGCGAATCGCGTACGTCGTCGCCTTGGTGCGGTTGGTGATTTTGCGCGGGTAATCGTGATACATCACGATGGTGTGGTACGCATGTCTGTGCGCCAACTTGCTCGTGTTGTATGGCGCCCGCTCGTAATAATCGTATGGGAAGAGGAAGCCAAACGTGTAATTGAGCGGCATGAATACGTCGTTGGTTTCATTGTAAAGCAACGCCATACTGCGGTTGAGCGCGTCGGGTGCGTTTAGCCACCACATGCGGATGGCGTCGTAGTTGTTGGATTTCATCCAGGCGATAGCGTTGTTTTGGAATGTAGCCATCTCGTTGTTGGCGTTGGCCAACAACTTCATAAACACGGAGTCGTCGCCCCGAACAACGAGCCATACCTTGAGGTACGGATTTTCCGCCTTGAAGTTGGCCATGCGGCGTACGGCATCCCTCGGCGGGAGGTCCACGTGTGGCAGCTCAGGTTGCAGCTGCATGTTGTCGTCGAGGGAGTAGCAGCAGTACATGGCGTAGTGGCAGAACATGTACGGGAAGAAGGCGATGCCGTACGTGCGGCGATGACTGCGGAAGCCCTGCTTGTCTGCCCAGAAGGGACACAGGTAGTAATGGAGGTACGTCCAGATGGCTTGCGTGTAGTCCTGGCTGTAGCTCCAACTGTCCTCGGTCGTGGTGGGTGGAGTGGCAGGACTTGTCTGTGCACTTGTGGCTTTTGTAGTGCTCCCACCAGAAGACGGCGGTCCATTTCCGCCAGGGTTCACGTAGACAGCTGGATCGGTCTTGCCAGCTCCGTCGTCTTCCTCGGAACCACTGCTGAAGACGAAGCCGCTGAGGAGCAGCAGCAGCAGGATAAGTAGAATCAGGAGGCAGCAGATCGCTATGAACGTACGGCGCCTGTCTGCATCTTCCTCGTTTGCGCTGCCGGCACCACCGGCGTGTCCGACGCCACTCTCGACCGCGGAGCTCACCTCACTCATGTGGCTTTCCGCCATGACTGCAGAGCTCCTCAAACGAATTGAGACAGACGAATGGCGTCGATAAATCGCTGCGTGAAGCTCGCGGGAACCAGCTATGGCCTTCTGCCTCTTCTTCGCCTCAGTACGATGTATGCTTGACGGTCCCTTCAATGGGCCAAATTCTCTACAGCACATTAAATGGGGCCATGAAGGGAGGCAATAATGCAGAAATGCCTTCCTTTTCTAACAACGATAAATATACTTTTCAGATTTCATAGCTGAAAACGGGGTTATTACACCGGATGATATTCGCGCGGTACACTTACTTTAGCTTCCATCATGATCAAATGAACGATGATGATGATGTCCTATACAAGATGGCGCTCACCCACAATGTGGGATGGGCCAAGAACCGGCCGCAGGATGTTTAAGGTTAAGACCTATAAAGGTAAAAAGAAAACACTGAAAATTCAGATTAAAAATGTACGAATACAATCTGTGGGGTGTGTAGTCGCAAGCAGTGTGTTTCAAAAAATACGTAAGCTCGGTTCTTTAATGAAAACGTAAAAAGGTTGTCTCTGAGGCGAATTGTATATCTTTAAGAATGTTTGAACAGTAAGTATTTGAATGTATTTAAGAAAGGTGGCAAACGCGCTTCCATATTCGACACATTGTTTGCAACAAAATTAGGAAGTCCAAAGCACAAACGCAAAGCTTCCCTGTCTAGTAGAGTTAGCGGTTTAATAGTATTAGCGGTCTCACTTTATGAGCGGGGCTACCAGAAAATAAAACGCACCCGAATTCCATGGTAGGCTGCTCATACAGTTTATAAATCATTATCAATGAACTTCTCCCCTCCTCCCCCGGCAACTTCTTGAAAGGAATTTTTCGCCATTTTTTTAGGCCGCTGCGGTGACCTTAGATGTCCGCGGCGAGATATGCACTCATCACTTCTACCTTTCTGCTGGTCGCGAAACTAACGAATTAACCCCCGCCTGTTTTTGGAAACGAGCTAGTCGCGTCTTACCCGCACCCCATTCTGCACCTTCAGAGAGAACTGGAATGTGTTTAAATGACCGCCTGCTTGAGCACGCCAACAATGTTGTACCCTTGACACACGGGCACTCTAAAGTCATTTAATTGTATAACTAACAATAAAATAGTCCACTTCAATGTTCATTTGTTTCCTCCCGGTTTCGCACACGAGGCTATGAAGGCGGCAGCTCCTTACAACCACTGGCAAAAAAATGTATATCGAAAAAGACGGATGTCTAGCGTTGGTTGCACTTTGTGGAACAATCTACCTGTCGAAATAAAACAAAATAAACAGTTTCCTGTTAACCTGCAACACTATCGTAAAGACCTGTATCAATGTTTTAAATATAATTCAAATATGTTGTCAGCTACCTGCATGAAAAAAAAGAGTAAACATGTAAAATTACAATTTCGTATGTACAGTTACTCGCGATAGCTGTACGGTGAGTAATGCATAATAAAAATGAGCGTGAATTGTGTTTGCGTATGAAGGAGACATACTAACTGCATGGGGTTTAGAGACATTTGCCACTTAACACACCAGCGAATTATACATTGCAAATTGCGTCGCAGGTACACGTGGTCAGTCGAAGACCTATTGCAGTGATAAATGATACAGTCATCCGGGTACAGACGTATCTTGCATGACACATCCTCAGCAGTATCATTATTATACACCAGAAACAGCAATGGCACCAGAACAGATCACTGCGTAACTCCAGAAATGTAGCGTACAAGTGCAGAAGCTTGGGCGAGTTGGTTTTGGTTCATGACGGCGTATGTCACAGCGCGCAAACATAGGGAAACAAAAAGTAGAAAAAGTAGACAAGAGCGCTGACTTCCAAGTGACCTTTATTTTGCAGTATAGCAAAATATGTATGTACAGAGAACGACAAAGACAACCCTAATCAATACATCGGCAGCCAATAAATCGGCAGACACTGTCCACGATTGTCCTACAGCCCGGCCAGGTAACCACGCTCAAACCGTGACAGTGCAAGGAATTGGGTACTTAGCCAGCTGTCGCCTAGCTTGTGTATCTTTTGCACTTCTCTAATCTCGTGGCTTAGCTGCGACCTATGCCTTGCCACTATCGCACACTGATATATGCCTTGCCACTATCGCACACTGAATAAAGAAAGGGTTGCAACCGTAGTCCCGGCAATGAATGCCAAGGTACCCGTGCGCCAAGCTGTGCATCATATTTCGGTGCTCATGGAAGCGGTCGTTAACACACCTGCCGGTCTGACCGACATATGCTTTTCCACAAGTCAGTGGGATCGAGTAGACGATGCCTACTGCGCAGGGGACGTTGCGTGACCTGTGCGCAACGGAGCAAGAAGCAGAGTTCACGCGAGGTGTGTTTACTCGCTTGCATAGTCTCTGCAATTGGTCAGATGCCGAGAAAACCAGCTCAACGCTGGCGGCCTGAACAATCTTCTTTAACATGTGCGAAATTCTGTGCATAAAAGGTAGGAGGACTGGTCGGCTCCATTCAAAACTGTCACGCATTTTAGGCCTGTCACCTCGCTGAACGACATTGAGCCGCTTTTCTGCCACCGAAACAAGGGGATGGGCTGGAGATCCGTCCTTTGCCAGACGGTCCACCTGCTGAGCAAAACTTCGAGGCATATTGTGGGGGCAACACTTCGCAAGGGCGTTGGCAAGGCAAAGGTTGGCGATGCTTCTCTTAAACAATTTCGAGTGGGCCGAGCTGAAAGGCAAAAGTGGCTTGCCACTTCTTGGCTCATACATCCAGCAAACATCGGTAGGCTCCGTCGAAAGGAGTTGTGAAGGAAGACTGAAAATAGAGATTGCAGCAGGAAGCCTTGTCGAAGCCATCAGTAAGTATATTTACCGTTTTTTGAACTCGGGATGCCAACTCATTCTCTATTTGTTTTTAAAGACTTCCATATTTCTTCCGGGTTATTTTGTCTCTTTGGGCCCAATGCTAAGAAGTATTTTTTTAGCAACCTTGTATTTTAGTTTATGTATTTACCAAGAAATTTTAGCATTACAAATACACTAGGGTTAAGTTGCTTTCTGTAAACATTCGGGGGACGATGTCGTGTTAATCGATCGCTTGACCTCCCGAGTGACCCGAGGCTTATCACTATGTTTTTTACAGCAGAACTGTTATGGTCGAGGTTTGCCGTGTGTCGTAGATAGAACATTATCATCATCATGAACCGACACTCGCATTATCAACGCCCAATGAAGTACTCGTTACAGATTGTCAACAACAGAAGCTCAAACGTGCGGCCCCCAATCGGTGTTTGCCACCCGTGTGCTCCCTCAATTTTTAGTGGACCACTGTGGTGAGTAGTGGGATTCGTCCAATTTAGGCGGCACATACGCGCTATGCGGGGGGGAGAGAGAGGGGGGGGTTAATTACAGAAAGGCGTAGAGGTCGGCCTAAGCGATAGTATGCTCTAGCCTCCTACTCTACACCGGGGGAGAGGAAAGGGGCGAAAAAAGAGTGATGGATGGCGATGGTAAGTAATACCCCTGTCACACGGCAAATCTAATGTCATTTACAGCTAATGTCATTCGTTTGTAACGTCATTTGTTTGCTGTCACACGGGGAAACTAATGTCATTCGATGAAAATGACATTTCCTGTCGAATGAGATCCCGAAACACATTCGCATTCGATTTCGGACCGAATGCGTAGTCTCGATGCCAGGGACCTTTTAGGGAGATAACTGTACACTTGTGTATGCATAACTTTTGTAATTCGTAAATATCTTATTCTTTGCTAGATTAACTTATTACTGGTTTGTTGACGTACGCACGCGCGAAAGTTTCTAAAAGAAAGTACTCTCAACTACAGCGGCTGGACGCCGGCCATGTTTTATTTGTGCTCTCTTTTTGTTGCCCGTGTCGCGGGTGTTGATCGTCCGATTGCACGTGTTTTGGTGATCAAGGTGGTGACTACACGAATTAGCTGCCGCCGTCTCATTTCTGCAGCCGGAGTGTCAGTCGTGCTCCCACGCTTCGGTTCACTGTACCAACGCCAGGTCGGGGTCATATCGAGCCACTGTAATATCGTCGGCCATGTTGTTTTCGATTGGTTCTTGGCTTGACTTCGTTTGTGTCGTGCAGCTGTGGCAAGTTGTGTAAAGGCCCAACCGCATGCACGCGATTTTCGAGCGACGGCGACAAGCGACAGCGACAAACGGGCTCCGTCGCGCCGTCGCGTCGCGACGGGTGCACCCACATGTTCGCGACAAAGTGTCACGGTTGCTCGATTGAAAACTATTCCGTGCACACAGGTGAATTGCGAAAAAGAATTACAAAGTAGATGAATGACAACATGCCAAATTTATAATTGTCTTGTGTGAGATAAGGAAGGCATAAAAGCGTTTCGTGACTCTTTTTTCGCAATTGGCCTCGAGGCCCACCACTGGAAACGCCGGCGCCACCGTCGGCGTGACGTGCTTGGCAGGATCACGTGGTCTCAGCGGCCGCGTCGGCTGCTTGTGGCGCACTGCCGCGTGCTTTGAAAATGAGTTTCAAGTCCCACATGCGCTGCGGTCTGTTCAAATTCGGAAGTTTTCTCTCATTTTCTACTCAATTGAAACCATTGTAATAGAGTGGCTGCCTCCGAAGGCGACGAACATGGGGCTGTACCGCTCGGTGCCGCAGTGCCACGCTTACGCAAAGGAGCCCAGTGTCAGCCTGCACTGGTAACCGCGGGACAAGAAACAGCGTAAAGGATGGGTTGTAAAGCTAAGTACCGGCAAGTAGCCATCCGCTACGAGTCTTGTGTGCAAGAAGCACTTCCGCGACGAAGACTTTTGTTACTGCGTCGGGCCTGCGATGTTCGGTGAGTAGCAGACAGCGCGCACTGAGACGATGGCTCGCGCGCGCTTCCCGCCGGCAAATGATGCTTATCTGCCACACGATGGTAAAAGCGCTACCTCTTACCACGTGCGATGCCATCTCAGAACCCTCCAATGCGACCTCTTGATCGTCGGCCCCGTGCTCAGCGTCCACAAAATCGGCTGCAGATACGCAAGTCATTGTTTAGATACATTAAATTAAAAAACGCACAGGGTCCCTTATGCATTCGTTAAAGATGACTAGAAGGCGAAAGCCATCTTCTTCTTGTCAGTCGATGTACTGATCCTCCCGCGCCCCCCTCCAAAAGCGTTCTGCGCCTAACGCGGTTTTGCACGGCCCCCGTGACCGATCACGGAGGCAATGCAAAGCGACCATGACGTGTGAATACGTCATCATGTGACGTCACATTATGTGACGTCATAATGACGCTACATATTTTGGCGATCTGTGACGTCATGATGACGTCATATGGTGACACCATCACGTGACGAATATTTTTTGCATCACTCGTGTTGACGCCGCCGACGCGGGACGCCGACGGGCAACCTCCCCATTTGATGAGGCACGCATTGCTTCATAAGCTACATAAATTTTCCATTGCCTCTGTGATCGGCCCACCGGCCAACCCCATGTATTTTCTTGGCGCCTCATTTATTCACGTTGGAAAGATGCCACCCTGTTGGCGTTAGACACGACACTGCTGCCAAAATTGCTCGGGTACACGGCAAATAATTACTATCCTGTTTTGCGGCTGCTGGTTGCTGCAATACCTTCTATTTTATTCACCGCTACTTCAAGTTCATGTGGGTCCTAGTTCACAGCCGACGTTTGCAGAACAAGTCCGGCAAACGTTACTGTATTTTCTTTCTTTTCCTAGGCGTCGCATGCTACTACATGCTCGGTCTCGTAGACTGCTTCTTCTTCCACCAGCAATCTCGAAGTGGTGAAGCTTTGGTCTATGAATTTGTTGATGACAGAGAGCGGCAAGTTCACTGGAATGCAAGCGGAACGATAATTAAGGAGCATTAAAAAAAAGGCGTCGCATTTGCTCACGTTTTGTGTGAGCACCAAACGAAACGAATGCGCTGAATAAAGAAACAGAAGCAGCGGCATTTGCCCGCTGAGAAGACCGATCAATACGCAGTGCGAGAAACTTGTCAAATGACATTGAAACGTACCTGAATTTAGACTGAAAAAGAAAAAAAAAAACACTGAATCGTCGGGACGGCAGATCACGAAGTTGCCATGCGCACCGAAGCCGCAGTTGTAAGGAAACTGTTTTTGAACTGCTCTGATAGCGTCCGCGCAACAGTAGTTGTTTGTTTACTCACAAATTCTCATATTTTGCGGCCTAAAGTTCACAGCGCGGTGTCAAAACGCGCTCGTAGCAAAAGCGAAACGATCAGTACGAACATACATGCAGACGCTCATACATGCAGAGGCACCGTCAAACGTCGCGAACCCGTGCGATCGCTGGCTTGAGGCTTCTTTCTGTTATGCTCCGTTTGGTTATACAGGCAGTCTACTCTAACGAGATATTTCACAGCTTGCACTCAGCGAGTGACTACCTTTCACGCAAGAAGCCGGTTCAGGGGTCTCCAACGCGGTGACAGAGTGACGCGGGTGCTCGGTTTTCTGCAAAGAGACAGCGACTGTAGAATATCTTGTGCTTTCAGTTCATCGAAAATGATTATTTTGACAGTAAAGAACGCAGTTCATTTCGAAAGTACTTACAGAAATGCCCTGGAGGGCTTCCGCGAGGTGTTTTTGTAGAGCGCTGACGCAAAACCTATGGGGAGCGCGCCGGCGGTAAAGGCGGTAATCCTGCCTAGCACGCAATCGAGGCGCGTCCGACAGAGGGCGACTCCGTAACTCCTCGAGGCCAATATTATGTTTTAACCGCGACAGTAGTATCTGCTGTGACCTCCATTGGGCGCCCGGAAGCGTACGCTGCCTCCGCTACTATGTCGGACTTTGCAAACTGCGTTATGTTAGGGTTAGTCCACAAGGCGCATCTCTACTACGTTTCCTCTTGCAGTCGTACTCGCATCGCTGCCTCGCAAGGAGAAGGGCCACCTCACACGACGACGATGTTGACATTGCAGCAAGCTACCAACAATGCAGCAAGCTACCACCGAAACATCAAAACGAGCCGTCGATCAAAATTAACGACAAAATACGGCCGCTGCCTCGCTCTCCGCATGAGATGGGGTTGTAAAGAAGGTAGGCTGTGTTGTGTCGTGTGACCCCTGGTGCCATGCTGAGACACCAGTGCTGTTGTGCTCTCTGTTCATGCTACAAGGGGGAGCTAGGTCTCTGCCATGCCTCTTTGCTACCACCAATCCGGCGTGGCCGTGCCGGTCATGTGACCCGTGCCTTGCGGACCAACAACCTTTCTTCTCGCTCCTTCAAACCGCCTGCAATAGACCTTATGCAAAATTGCTGCCATCTGTCGGAGGTTTGACGAAGCTACCGATTCGGCGCCATGTTGGAGGCATGTGTCCAAACCGTACTGCTGTCGCTGCTATAACTTCTTGCCTGTATCTGCTTTGATAGTCGGCAAACGGGGCATAAAAAACGTCAGACGAGCGTGTAAGGGTCTGTACAGGCTACCGGCATTTCCGAGCTGTTACGTTGGCAATTATTACGCGTAAAGTACTGCCTCACAACGAGAAGAATGCACCGAGTCACATGTAAGCCTGTCGTCGTTGAGAATGAAGCTTAGCGTTAGGTTATACATTTTGTCTGCTTTCATTGCAGCGAATAAAGCGTTGTTAGCTACCTGAATATCATGCGTGCAGTGTATGATGGTTGGGAGGAGGCTTTAGCACGCGACACGGCTAGGCACAGCGATGACGTTAAGAAAGTGCTGTTGACTCATTTCAAAGCGTATTTAATAAGGGACAGCCTACGTCGACCAGATGTATTGTGCATTTATTTTAAATAAAACGTTGTCCTTTCTTTTATTTTTGAAGCAAAATATATATGTCGCTGCTGTAGCCACCGACGTACGGACGATTATAATGCAAAATATTTCCACTTCTCAGGTACGTGAAAAGCATATTCCTTCCTCCATGGTGAAAAGTGACATGAAAAGTAAAAGTCTTACTTGCTCCAAGAAATAGGTGCCGGTTGGCTGGTATTTTGTTGAATATCTCTCCGACATGTGCTCGTAAATAACACGACAGGCCCAGAATATTTGCCTTCACATCGTCGCTTTCGGGGCCTACTGGCGCCTTACAATTTCAACCCGTTTCCGCAAGGCAGTTTTGCGTCGCCGACTGAACGCTTGCGAAACCACCTCAGCACGTAACCAACAGTAGCGGACCCACGGCCGAGTGTAACACATTTCCTGGAACAGCACTTTTTTTTCTGTTTCATACGAAAAGTGCCACACACAAGCTTCTGTTAACATATCATAGTCATAGCATACAGGGATGGATACAGGATTTTTCCTAAGGGGTATAAGCTTCTGGTAGAGCCTGATATGTACTCTTCTTCGGACATAAATACAAAAAAGTAAAGGGGGGCGGTCAGGCCATCCGGGCAGCCCTCTGAATTTTGCAGTGATAGCACATGAAATGCTTGAAGAATACGCATAGTAAAGCAATACGTGCGCGAAGCACCCCACCAAACGCTACCTTGTTAAACTCCACAATCTAAAATAAACTACAAACAACACGCTCCAATACAATCGGTCCGTTCGCTAGGATTCGATGACGTGCTCGAGCTACCTGTCTAACATGTAATTGTTATCGCTATGTAATAAGCAAAGTTATGGTGTCAACAGCAGCGCAGGCATGCGCGAGTAGCCGCGATGCAGCTTTGAAGCTCATACACGAAGCCGGTTTGTCTGTGCCTGCAAGCATACGGTGTGAAAACTGTCCGATTCCTGCATGACACGAAAGAGTGTCCTCTGATGAGTGCCGATGCTGTCACATATCGCATCTATTAAGAACGGCGAAAGTAAACGCGGCGTCAGTAGTAAGCCGTAGCCGGAGCAGCAGAACGATCTGCCGCGAGGAAATCTAATAAGATGGAGGTTAGCTTTCTGTAAACCTTTTTTCAGCACCCAAATTTCCTCAATCTGAGCAACACGGCGCATGAAAATATGTCGGCATTCCCATCTTTATCAGCCACCACACGCCGATACGCACGCTCCGTGCGTGCACATGCGGAGCGCGCTTAGCCTTCAACATGGCGGAAATGCGCACGGCGGCCGCTAGATGGCAGCAGATTTTGCATAAGGTCTATAAACGCGGGAGAGCAGTCTCCCGTCAGTCTCGCCGAAGCTTGGTCTCTGCGTCGTCACTCCGCGCGCCCTCCCGTCGTTCGGCCTCTCCGTCGGCCCGCCGCGGGTTACGCCGCGCTCCTGCCCTACACAACAGGCTGTAACTTGCATTCCTTGTAGTACGCGCCGATTGGAAGCATCAAGAGAAAATTTCGACCGAAGCGAGGATCGGTGATGTTGCCATGTTGCCGGAAATCGTTACGCTCATTTCCGGGCGACAAGCGATTTTTTCTGGTTTTCCAGAAAGCTGCGACGCGACAAGCGACGGCGATGGATGGCCCTCCGCGACAGCAAATCATGTCGCTCGTCGCCGTCGCTCGAAAATCGTGTGCATGCGGTTGGGCCTTAAAACGGCTGCGTTTATATTCTTCGAGCATCTTTTTAGTGATAGAAAAGTATTTTCAAGAATACACGCATATGAGATGCAAGTTTTAATAGATTTTTATTTCTCCCAACGTCACGGCTCAGGAGGGCTAAGGCCATGGTCATCATTTTAAAATATTTGTTTTCATCGTGTGACAGCAGGCAGGTAAAATGACATTAAGTTCACCTAATGTCGCCTGCGCCACCTTGACAGTCCCGTCAAGGTGGCGCAGTGCTATAGCCGCGCTTCCAGTGCAGTGACCTGTAGCAAGGCTGCGACCGCTCGTACGACCACAGTTGCACTGTTGGCGTCAGGTCAAGGGCCCAACGCAACCTCATCAACTGACCCTACTTCACATTTATGCAGCGTACGGCGGTACCATGCATGTGCACACCGATGGATCTCCCACGCTATGTACTACCTCCGCTGCAGCCTTTGTCATCCCACAAATGGTTATAGCTCGGCGGTTCAAAGTAGACCACAGGACCACGTCAACTGCCGCAGAGCTTGTCGCTATCCGGGAGGCAATAACATTCATCTCTGGAGAGCAACCTCGTACATGGAGGATATTTTGCGATGCCAAAGCCGCTTTGCAAACCATTAACTGCGTTATGAGACAAGGTTCATATTATATTTTAACCATAGAAATTGCGGCGCTAGAGGAGAGAGCATGCATAGCCACGTATTGTATAGTATTGCAAGGGGTAGGAAAGGGACAAGTGAGAGAGTAAAGGCCCAGCCAAGCCAGGACCAACTGAGTGCCCGCGAGCTCGGCTGTGACGCAGCCTTGCGCAACTTAGAGCTAACTGCGCTAATATTTTTCGGACAAATGTTTGCATAGAACTGTTTCAGCTAACTGCTTTAAACTTGTGCAAAATATATCCCATAGGACATTGCAATGGGCGGACTGAGCTAATTGACTGAATTCCTGCAGCAATATAGCAAGGTCATTACATAACGATACGTAATCGCACTTTATATATATATATATATATATATATATATATATATATATATATATATATATATATATATATATATATATATATATATATACCTTCCTTGGCTGATCATGTGCACGTGATAAGGGGACGATTTGCACATGATCGACAATGCAGTCGTAGTCACTGCTACCGGGAATTACGGCGTTGTCAGACACAAGCAACGGTTGGTTTGAAAAAAGCAAGTCTAAGATTCAAGAACTAGTAGGCTGTGTAACAAAGTGAGAAATGTCGTTGGTCACTATAGTCTAGCGGAATGCTATAAATAGAGCGGATCAATTACCGACGATAGGTTTGTTGTCATCCCACCTCACGGCGGGCGTACTGAAGTCACCGCCAATAGGATAGTCATTGTTTATTGCAGAGAGACACCCAGAAAGGGATGTGAAGGGCTCGGGAGATGTGGAAGCGGAAGAACGGTAGAAGGGTCAGCAACTGACCATTTTTCAATCAGATGTTGGACCAAACTGACTCGCGACATTCAGTTGGGATTAGCAGGGGAGACGATTGCAGGCACGAATCAACAAGAGTAAAGACTCCACCCCCATGCGCATTGCGATCGGAACGCTAAACGTGAAAACCAGGCGGAAAAGCTTCGGAACTACAGATTTCGGTGGCGCCGAGGCCGGCGTAATTTGCGAGAACCTCGGCGCCGGCGAGTTTACAGAAATGCGGGTGTACGCAAATGGGCCCTCGTTTGTGCGCCGGTCGCATGCGTATTCGTTTGCGCCGTTTCCTAATAACTGATGTTCTCTCGATCGTGGACGTGTCCGCGATCAGCCGTTTTTGATACGGAAATCTGATCTTTTCTCGAGGTCGCTTGTCGTTTCACGTTGCCACATTTCATTCCTGGCTTTCACTGTTGCAGTCCATTGTTTCACGCATGACCGTCGTTGTTGCCTGTAGCAACAGAAGTGTTGCGATGCTGAGCACGTGGGTATAGGTCCAATTCCCGACATCGAGGAAAGAAAAGGTTAGAGGGAGCATTGCGCAATGTGATAGTAAGAAAGAAAGAAAAGAATAAGTCATTTTGTCGTATAGTGGTGAAGGGTGAAGCAATGAATGCGATAGCAACAAACTGGAACGTTATACGAAGAGAGGTCAGCAGCTAACTCTTTTGGATCCAAGCTCGCGTAACTCTACAAAACGCTAGTTTAAACGAATACGGCCACTCCAGGGAGCGAAGCGGTTTTCGTGCTGCCTGCCGTCTCAACGTGTAGTAAGCGGTGAGAGGATAGCACGCGCGACCCCACCAGGGGGGGGGGGGTGTTTGCATGGCTGCCGTTGAATATGCCTTAATTCAGAAGCCCGCCCCTAGTGCACCTTCATTTACGGCCCTTGCGGATGGGTGGAATTCAATATGGCGGCGCACACAGTGTGCGTTCATGGCAACCGCGCGGCACAGTGCACAGTGACAGCAAATAATTGCGTCTATATGGACGAGTGCACAGTGTAGTGTGTTGTAATTTGGTGCGGCAGTGTGTGCCCTTGCGATCGTCCACAAGATTGTGGATAGATGTAATCTACCAATCTGCTTTGCCGGTGGATGAGATGCCGGTGGATTGAGAGCAGATGGTCACATCTGCTCTCAATTATGGGAGTCTTTTTTTTAGTTTTTTTTTTTATCGCGCGTCTTGTTTTATGTGTGTGCGTGCGCGCGCGCGCGCCACGCAGCGCACTGGTGTCGTTTGCGCACGGCACGTGCGTGCGCCGTGCGTTATCTTTGTGTGTGTGGTATGCTGCATACACGCAACCTTGTCCACAACTTATGTCGCAACTTATTGTATGCCACACCGATGCGTGGATCCCATGTTTGCTTGTTCTCGGGTATTTGATATTAGCAGAAAAACAGTGCTTCGTGGTTTACCAACACTAAAAAAAGGAAGTTATGCCTCCCGAAACGTAAATTTAATGTCGTTCAGGTCTTTCGCTTTCCGATGTGTCGTCCTCAGTTCGCATTTTTGACACCTTAATCGTTAATGTCAAAGTACGCTACCTTGTCATTCACACCGGATTTCTCACTTGAATTTCATGAGCGTTGGAGAACGATGTAAGCCCAACATGAAGTATTCAAAGAGTAGAGGGTTTAAAATAGTGCACTTGCCGGGCCCCTTTGACGGCGATCGCCATGTCGAATCTCGGAGCGAGCTGCGTTCTCTTTTCTTGAATTGTGCAATGTGGCACCCAAATTACTGTATTTCCCTTTACTGTACTTTTGGCCCAGACAAACAAATCGTGTGGTGTCTGAATAATTTTCCATATGACCTCTGTAGACTTGCTTTTGCTGCCACACGTTTCACTGTGCTGCCGAAACCGTCGCATCTGCTTTTGCCACGTGAAGTGGCAAAGAAGTTCCACTCTGCGTATAGGTTGTGGTCCTGCTCGAGGTAGCAAAGGTTCAAAAAGTTCTTCTCGTTTCCATATTGAGAGGAAGTTCTATAAGAATAATAATGCATCTTTTTCACTTGTGGCACATCTTGTTTCACTACCTCCAGTACTGCACTCTGAAATGTGTGCACTGCGACAGTGTCGTGCTCCTGACAGTCTAAAATAGTGGCAAAATATCGCACAGAAACATCTCCACGGGTGCTCTGCTGTTCGGTAAGGTAGACAACTGCAGGGTGCACTGTGACCTGTGTGTTAACACAGTGGTGTGACTGAGGCGCGTTCCGAAGTATACAACTGTAATTATCTGCGAAATTTATCACCACGACAGCTCCTTCAGGGCTTAGACTTGCCTTAATACCTCGGAAGTAGCTGGCCTGCTGCTTGCTAACGAAATGATGGGTCTTCAGTTGATTCAACACAGTGTTGTAGGCGTTACTGAAAAAAAGTAACTAAATACGTTACTCGTTACACTATAAAAAAAGGAACGCGTTACCGCCCTACGTTACCTACAAAAAAACGTAACACGTTACCGTTACCGTTACCGAAAAAAAGTAACGGACGTTACCTCTGCCGTTGCTCCGCAATCATAAATTTTAATCGATGTGTCTTTGCTGCAGGAACCCACAATAACAATAATTGAAATCTGAAATTTATGTTTCACATAAAACTTCTAAGCCAAACAACAACGAGTATCACTTGCACAAATGTACCGAACGTTAGCAATGGTATAGTGGCTTAAAGTTGCCTTTAGAGTTACGTGTGATGGCTTCCGACTCCGACACATGGTGAAGCCATTTTTCTATATGTGACATTATACAGACACGGCCGCTACATAAAATGTAGCGGCCGTGATACAAAATATGAGATTCAATCATCAAAGCTATTCGCAAAGAAAGCATCAATGAAATCTCAAGAAATGTACAATAATTCTGATAGTATGCTTCTGCTAGCAAAATAGATGCGTGAATTTTGCAGTAGTAAAGAAATGCTTGAATGGGCGAGTCACGCAAAAAATATCTGTGCATAAACATTTTTGTTCACTTTAACCTGTATAATTACCGCAAGAATTGCGAGCGTTTATGTGAGGGTGTTCAAGAGCAGCCTCACTCGCTCAGGAGTTCAATAACCAGAAACTTCGCTGCAGTTGCAGATAGAAAAAGCAAAATTTATTTTTAAAACAAAGTTGATAAGCCTTATCAACTTTGTAGCTACTATAAAATGTCGCATATTTAGACATTTTTCAAAAACAGTTTCTTTAGCTCTACAAGCTTCAAATAATGTTACTTTACTCTTTGTTGAGCATAGGCACATTTCTTACACAAAATATCTTCTTTGTAACGATAATATTTGTGTTTTACAACGTCGTGAACTTTCGAGAACGACATGTAATGAAATTGGTTCCTCCAAATTGAATATGTTTAATATTTTTTCTCTCGTAAATTATGCAGTTAATAAGGAAATTAAGTTCCTTTTCGGGCTACTGGCACGGGACATGCATAAAATATACCCAATCAAATCTAAAATATCTATTTTCGGATCCGTGTCGATCTCTCGTGGAATCACCCGTTTGCAATAACCACGATTAGTACACTAACTGCGGTAATGTCGGCGGCACCTGTAACCGTAGTTAGCTTAACCGCGGTTAAGGCTGTTCGTGTGACAACGGTATTAAGGTAGGGAGTAAAACAAAGATTTTCTTTTGCGTTACAAGAAAAAAATTCTACGTTTCGCGTCCCGCTCGCATTCTTTTTCAGAGTTTTCTTACGGCCGTGGGGTCACGCCTATTCTCCACAATAAGGCAGACTCTCGATCGGCAGCGCACCTGTAGACCGGTTGACGTTACCGGCTGTCGCCTGGGACATCGTTTTTATGTTGTCGCAGCCTCTCGGGGGAGTTCTTCGTTTCTCCCACCTAAAAAAATTCACGATCAGCACGTGGTATGGAGTAAACCACCCCCTTGCGCATTCTCTTCGGACGGCCTGTCTTTTGGGCACGAAAAGGAGCAGGTGCCAGCAATCCATCTGCTACATCCACTTCCACGAGAAGCATGTCCGTACAGAGTCTCATGGCGAATTATGCGGCTTTCATGAAGCTTTGTGTGGCGATGGCCCAAACCTCCACACAAGGAGTCGGCGCGTCTCAAGAAATTGGTTCCCACAATTTCCACCCAAAAAAAAGCGATTCCGCCCGCGCTTTCGTGGTCAATGCCTGGCAGGCCGACAGCAGTCCAACGCTGCGACAAAAAAATTTGTCGGGGCGAGCTCTGAGAAAACGGCACCCCCAGGATGAAAAAGTAACGAGTAACGTGACACCACACGTTACCGAAAAATGTTAACATAAGTACGTTACCCGTTACAGTTTCTAAATTGTAACGAGTACGTTACTAAGTTACTGAAAAAAGTAACGCGTTACCGGTAACGCCGTTAATTGTAACGCGTTACCGCCAACACTGAAATTTCAACATGTCTGGAAACCTTCAGAAAATTCTTGTGTGGGAACAATGGTTTCGAGTGAGCAGCGAACTCCGCTTATCCATTGCCGGGCATGTATGTTGTACCTGTTCTGGACAATATATACGGACGATGCTTTGCTGAAGCAGAGTCACTGCATAAGTTGTACCTGGGCAGGATGCGCATTTTCTGAACATGCAGTCTTGATTATTAAGTCCGCATGCCAATGTAGCCAATAGCTCTTCATTTGATTATTTGAGGCCACTGGCATGAAGCATTGATTTAAAGTTTTGGTGACTCGTGCACGCACACACTGTGTGCGTGCCACTACCACCAGCCAGGACAGAGTAGCGAGGACGCAGAGAGGCGAATGTTGAGAACCCGCACTTTAAACTGTATGTCATTTTCCATTCCTCATGCTTCTCTTCCTCATGCATCAAAATTAGACACTTCTGTTTGCCTTGCAACGTGTCCTTTTCCCCTGGTAAGCAATATATCACCGAATCATCCTCATAGAATTCCCTGATTGATGATTTTACTTCTTGGCTGATTGAGCGGCGGTGTTTTTTATCTAGTGTATCCAGAATGCTATCGCGAACGCTGACCTTCAAGGCTTCGCGAACTTGTATTTCCGATGCACCGAAGAGCTCCATGGTTTTATCACGATACCAAGACTGGCGAGCCAAAGTAAGGTATTGAAGCTTTATTTCTCGGCTTGGTCCTTGCGAAAACTTTTTGAGTTCGTGCGTCAAGGGCACGTAATCACTGAGAACAAGGCCAAGGTCCTCGTGCCTGTCGGAAGGTAGATTCATGATTGACGAATTTCAGGCAATGTAGACGTCCTCTTCGTAATTTCTGGCCAGGTTCCCTCCCCACGCTTCCCGTACAACTGTTGCCCATGCAGCACCAGTTTCTTTTTGCTACCAGTATCTGCTTCTAAGAAATCTTCTGTTTCAGCAGCTGGCCCTGCAGGCGCGCCTTCACTTCGTGTGGACAGTGTAGCGAGTTCTTGTTCAGGGTGCACATTCTTTTGAGCAATATTTGACTTCCACCTGCAAGCTTCACAAATACGATTTCCCGGAAAAAGGTCGAGGGAAGGATGGGCATCAGCTGTCGACCCGCGGCAGTGATTTGTATGTCGAAAAAATGGGTCCGAAGGCAGCTCCGAAGACAGCGAAGAAGCGAAGTGTATTGGTGAAGATAAAGTTCCTTGTGGCCACAAATCGTTGCACCTGTCGGAGGTCAGCAGACGGCGACGAAGAAGAATTGATTGTGCGCTGCTGTTTCCGCAGCTAGCGCCAAGAAGTGCGTGCACCACAATCGTCGTCATGTACTTTTGTGTTCGATTGTCGCCATTAAAGACATTCCTCGGGTGTCTCGAGGCTCCGTCTTTCTGACGGCGCTACCTCTAGAAGGCCGGTGTTCCGCAACAGTACCCTCATGCAGAAAAACCTTCGAGCGCAGCAGGAGAAGGCGCTGATCTGTGTCACTCAAACGGGTCGCCCTTTCCGTAGGTGCACTGAGGGACGGGGACGGAGCCATGTTGCTTTTTGTTGTTTGTTTTCTGACGTCATTTTCATTTCTTTTCGCGCGGAGCGGCTGCATGTTTTTTGAAGTCATCGTTTCTTTCTTTCTTTTTTTTCATTTTCTCGCGCGGGTAGCGACAGTACTGTGCGAAGCATGGACCCGACAGCGCCGTCATGCTGACACGGGCACATCTGACCGCAGGTTTGATACCGACATAGTCTGAAGTGCTGCTGCATGGTCAGTTTTAATCGCAATTTGGCAAACCATCGCACCAAACTCGATCCCTAGCGGCCCCGATCGCGATCAAAAGTGTCCGTGCGACACCGGTATTATGGCACGGTGTGATAGCAAGCTCGATGGCTTGCCACATCTGCTAGGTGGCCGAGCTGCTTAACGCATCGCGCCGCGGAGCGAGGGGCCGCACCTTCTCGTTCCCGGTTGCGCGCTTCGTAAAAAATTTTATTCTGAACTATTTTTATTTGTAGATTTTATATATGCACCTTGTCAACGAAGGCTCCCTGGGCGCCCCCATGATCCGCTTCCGCCTGCGAGGACGACCAGCGCTTCACAATGGCTTATTGAGTCGTAGGAGCACGTATGTAAAGTTTGTCATTGTTATAAAGTGGATAGCAAACACTGCAGCTACGCCTAACATTAGACAAGCCCCACCACCACAGTTGTATTAGGCAACCGTTCACGTAATACAAGGGCGTAGACAGGGGGTGGGGTTCAACCCCCCCCCCCCCGAAATTTTTCAGTTTTGCTTGCATATATATACACGCGCACATACAAACGCACGCACGAACATACATAGAGTATGGTTGAACCCCCCTCCCCCGGAAAAATTTCTGGCTACGCCCCTGAAGTAATACATTTACTCATGATAGATACAGCGTGGTTGCTGGCTAAGGGTCGTTTCAACCCTTTTTTCAGCGTTTGTCTGATACATCGCGATCGCCAACTGTAAAAAATGATCTGACATCTTTTGTTTAATACACTAGACCCGCTTATAAAGTTATAGTGTCTACTTTGGCTGTCCTCGTGTATATATATATATTGTCACGTGGTCGTGACTTCGACGAAGACAGCAGTCGGCGTTTTCAGAATGAAACTGTTTATTTGGCCGAACTTGTGGCCGGGAAAATGAGAACTAGAACTACAGCAATACACGCTGTACAATGATAGCAGCGAACAGGGCGTCGTCCGTCGATCAACTGACAAGCAGTCAAGCGCGTCGGCTTTTATACAGGCGCTATCGAACTTTCCAGCGATATCGCTGGTGGCGGCGTTATCTCTCGACAAAGCTGGAACATTCTCGTGCGGCGCGCAATCTTAACAGATTGTTCCAAAACAATCGCGAAGCTTCCTACACATCACGGCGAGGCCTGCGCAGCGCGTTGCCCACAGTCTTTGTGGGTGAAGCTTACAGTCATGAAATATAAGACTCGCGGCAATGCCCCCCTCTGAAAAAGCATCGTCCCGATGCTTAAAAACAGAACATGAATACATGCAATACTAAAGAAAACTAATAAAGAAAGCAAACATTAGAGTCCTCAGGTGCGCTAACGAGCATAGTACGGTTTAAGGCGCACCACATGCACGACCTCGGGTCGAGCTCGGCGCCTCTGGGAGTTCGTGTTGCCGTCGGGGACAACCTCGTAGTCGAGTACGCCGAGACGTCGAAGTACCCTGTACGGTCCGAAGTATCGTCGAAGAAGCTTCTCGCTCAGTCCGCGTCGTCGTATTGGCGTCCAGACCCAGACACGGTCGCCGGGCTGGTACTCGACGAAGCGTCGTCGAAGATTGTAGCGACGGCTATCGGTGTGCTGCTGGGTCTTGATGCGCAGGCGGGCCAGCTGTCGAGCTTCTTCGGCACGTTGTAAGTAAGCGGCGGCGTCGACATTTTCTTCGTCGGTGACGTTGGGTAACATGGCGTCGAGCGTCGTCGCTGGGCTCCTTCCGTAGACCAACTTGTACGGCGTCATCTGCGTCGTTTCTTGGACGGCCATGTTGTAAGCGAAGGTCACATACAGAAGCACGGCGTCCCACGTCTTCTGCTCAACGTCGACGTACATGGCCAGCATGTCGGCGATGGTCTTATTTAGACGCTCGGTGAGGCCATTGGTCTGCGGGTGGTAGGCGGTGGTGCGGCGGTGGCTCGTCTCGCTGTACTTCAAGATCGCCTGAGTTAGGTCCGCAGTAAAGGCGGTACCTCTGTCTGTGATGAGGACCTCTGGGGCGCCATGACGCAAGACGATGTTCTCCACGAAGAACTTGGCTACCTCGGCGGCACTCCCTTTGGGCAAGGCCTTTGTCTCGGCGTAGCGGGTGAGGTAGTCAGTCGCTACGACGATCCACTTGTTGCCGGAAGTCGACGTCGGGAACGGCCCCAGTAGGTCCATCCCGATTTGCTGGAACGGCCGGTGAGGTGGATCGATTGGCTGCAGAAGTCCCGCTGGCCTAGTCGGCGGTGTCTTCCGTCGCTGGCAATCTCGGCAAGCCTTAACGTAGTGGGCGACGTCGGCAGCAAGGCGTGGCCAGTAGTATTTTTCCTGTACTCTGGCGAGCGTTCGGGAAACACCGAGGTGTCCAGCCGTCGGGTCGTCGTGTAGGGCCTGGAGGACTTCTGGTCGCAATGATGAGGGCACGACGAGAAGGTAGTCGGTTCGAAGTGGCGAGAAGTTCTTCTTCAGGAGAACGCCGTTCCGTAAGAAAAACGACGGCAGTCCTCGCTTGAATACCTTCGGAACCACGGCGGTCTTGCACTCGAGGTACTCAATAAGGCCCCCCAGTTCCGCGTCGGCCCGTTGCCTTTCGGCGAAGTCGTCGGCACTTATAGTTCCGAGGAAGCAGTCATCGTCGTCGTCTTGCGGCGGCGCGTCGATGGGGGCACGAGACAGGCAGTCGGCGTCAGAGTGTTTTCGTCCAGACTTGTACACGACGGTAATACCGAATTCTTGAAGCCTCAGACTCCATCGTGCGAGACGACCTGAAGGGTCCTTCAAGTTAGCTAGCCAACATAAGGCGTGATGGTCACTGACAACTTTGAAGGGCCTGCCATAGAGGTAGGGGAGAAATTTTGACGTAGCCCAGAGAATGGCAAGGCATTCCTTTTCTGTTGTGGAATAGTTTGCTTCTGCCTTGGATAGTGACCGGCTAGCATAACTGATAACCCTTTCAAGCCCGTCACTCTTTTGCACAAGGGCGGCACCGAGTCCTACGCTGCTTGCGTCGGTGGGTATTTCCGTATCGGCGCAATCGTCGAAATGCGCAAGTATGGGTGGCGTCTGCAGGCGTCGTTTAAGTTCTTGAAAGGCTTGCACTTGCGCCGCTTCCCACCTGAATTCCACTTTATTCATCGTGAGAAGCGTCAGTGGTTCGGCGATCCGTGAAAAGTTGTTGACGAAGCGTCGGTAATAGGCGATGCGCAAAGCGCCGACCACGCCATCTGCCGCCGTGGCTCGGAAGCGCTCGCGGGACCCGGCGAACAGTGTTTCAGCGAGCGTCTACGCGAGTGCACGGATGTTTGTGTTTTTCAACGTGATTTAACGACTCTCTCGGGCTTCAGCGATGTCGAGAAACAACTGCTGCGTTGTCGGCTGCTCAAACACGTACAAAAACTCGCCAGGAACGCACTTCTACACGTTTCCGGTGCTATTTCATGAGCGAGAGCGACGGCGACGGTGGATTGCGGCTGTCCGACGCAAAAGGTAAGCAATCGCCCTTTGTTTAGGCAGTGTTAGAACGATTACCGTGTTTTTATTTCTCCATTTATGTCGCTACGTCTTCAGCGAACGCTACTACGTTTACATTTCGTCGCCTCGCCTGCATTGTAGACGCTACAATGCACATGAGGTTGTTATCACTGATAAGACGCGATGCCTAGGCTCTCTTGAAAAACGAATGGCGCGAAGCGCTATGCCAGTGAATGTGGGGCAGGTGGCGGCTACTTTACAAAAGCGCCGTGGAATCACACGTGTGCTGCACGAAATGGGCTGCATTCTACCTAATGATGGCACTGGAATGCGATCACCGGTGCAGAATGTTCGCTGTGCGCTCGCCTCAACTGTATGCATATTGGCTGTAAAACACGGCACCTGTTCGCACTGAAGGCTTTTGACAGGACATTCAACCGATTCAACCTCCCTTTGAATGCCTCGTAACATGACTTCATGCTAATAACAAACACCCTTGATGTATCGCACTAACACTCATTCGCTTTACACAAGCTGTGTTATGAGTGGGGCCATAGGCGTGCTCAGGGGGCGTGGGGGCTTTCCTATTTGCCTAAGAGGGGGGGGGGGCGCAAAATCTGCCCCTTCTGCCCCATCTGTCTGTCTGGCGCGGCTAAGACGCCACTCCTCCTGAAGGCGCACGCCAGAAGAAGCCTCATCCGTCAGAGAAACCGACATTTTGTGCCAGAACTGTTTCAACCGCTTCAAACAGATCGCCGTAGAGTCTCTGGATGAATCTCATTCTGACGAAAATTTTGTTCCCGAACAAATTGCTGTCGAAGAGCTACACGTATTCGTGAAGACAACAAAATATATTTTTTTCAGCGAAATTACAGGGGGTCGACGGACATGCACCGACGTTCTTCTCTGAAGACACCCAGCAAATACGTAGCCAAGCTGCTATGACAAGCTAGGTGACCACCAGCTCCGCAGTGACTCAGTCCCGCGCCACTAGCGCAAGCTGCCGAGATATTTTTTCGCAAGTTTATCGTGCTGGTTTCAAAGTTTTACCAACGCTGACCATTCGTGTGGCCGCACCCGTGAAATCCATGCGCCGGCGCGACAGCGCTCCCTCAAAATCTACTATATAAACACATGGCACGTAAACGAAGCTACTGTGTCGAGAAAAAACGTTGGTTCATGCGTCAACGCATGCAGGCATTAGTGATCCGGACGTTGTAAAGAAAGCGGTGTACTTACGATGAGCTCCACTTCGTAAGGAAGCTTGTTGACGCTTGTCTGTGGCAAACACTTGGCGCGTATAGTGACAGTGTCGTCCCACACAGCTGTTACATCGGACACATGTCCACTATTATAAAGCGTGGCTCCTTTGCGCACACTATCGCCGCAAAAGTAATTGTCAGGGACGCGCACAAGCGGCAAATCGCACGCGCGCACTTCCGTCATGCTTGCAGTGAAAGGAGGCGTTCGCTACGCGTCCCGCGTGCGGTTCCAACGTCCGCCGCTACGCGGCTTTCAGTGGCGCCCCTATAGGCGCTGCGCATCGCGAATAGGCACATAAGCCGAGAAATCGGCGCACGGCCTTCTTGTCGGTGGGTGGCGCAAAGTCGGCGATGGCAGCTGTTTTCCGCGGGTCTGGGCGCACTCCAGACTTGCTGATCACATGACCCAGAAACAGGAGCTCGTCATACGCGAATCTGCACTTTTCTGGCTTCAGAGTCAGTCCAGAGGCCTTGATCGCTTGAAGTACTGCCTCAAGCCGCCGGAGATGCTCGTCGAAGGTCGAGGAAAACACGACGACGTCGTCCAAATACACAAGGCACATCTGCCACTTCAATCCGGCCAGCACGGTGTCCATGACGCGCTGGAACGTCGCAGGTGCCGAGCAAAGACCGAAAGGCATTACCTTGAACTCAAAGAGGCCGTCGGGTGTTATAAAAGCGGTCTTTTCTCGGTTTCTCGTCTACTTCGATCTGCCAATAGCCGGTCTTGAGGTCCATCGACGAAAAGTGCGTCGCGTTGTGAAGTCGATCCAGGATGTCGTCTCTTCGTGGGAGGGGGTACACGTCCTTCTTCGTGATTTTGTTCAGGCGCCGGTAATCAACGCAGAAGCGCAGTGTCCCGTCCTTCTTCTTCACTAACACCACGAGTGACGCCCACGGACTCTTGGACGGCTGGATGATGTTGTCGCATAGCATCTCGTCGACTTGTTTCTTTATCGCGTCGCGCTCTCGAGTAGAAACTCTGTATGGGCTCTGACGGAGTGGTCGAGAATTTTCTTCTGTTATAATGCGGTGCTTCGCAAGGGGCGTTTGTCGGACCCGCGATGACGACGCGATCCTTGTATTGCAAGAGCAGGGTTTTGAGCTGGTCTTGTTTGGCCTTCGGAAGGCTTGGGTTGACGTCAAAATCCGGTTCGGGACCTCTATTCGTCGAAGCAGGTTCGGCAGCATCGAAGAGGGCGAAAGCATCGCTGGCGGCTACGCATTCGTCGATGTAGGCAACCGTCGTACCGAAGTTGAGGTGCCTATATTCGTGGCTGAAGTTTGTCAGCACTACTTTTGCTTTACCGTCACGCAGCTCGGCTATACCTCGTGCGACGCAAATTTGACGGTTCAGGAGTGGGTGCTGATCGCCCTCGATGACGCCTTCAAGGTTCGCAGGTTTTTCGGTGCCGACGGAAATAATGACGCTGGAGCGCGGCGGAATGGTCACCTGCTCTTCTATCACATTCAATGCATGGTTGCCTGGCATCGCGTGGGGCGGGAGCGCTTTGTCTGAGTTCAGTGTTATCGACTCAGACCTCAGGTCGATGACGGCGCCCTGGTCACTTAGGAAGTCCATTACCAGTATCACATCCCTGGAGCAGTTTTGTAGAATTACAAAGCTCGCAGGATAAGTCCGGTTATTGATGGTGACTCGTGCCGTGCAGACACCAATCGGCGTTATCGGATGGCCTCCAGCGGTCCGGATCTCGGGGCCTTCCCAAGCAGTCCTAACTTTCTTCAACTGTGCTGCGAACGGCCCATTGATGACGGAATAGTCGGCTCCAGTATCGACGAGAGCGGTGACGTTGTGGCCGTCGATCAGAACATCGAGGTCGCTAGTCCGCCGTCTTGCGTTGCGGTTACGTCGCGGCGTCGGGTCACGGCTGCGTCGGTTTGCACCGCTGCTTCCGCGTTGCGTCGTCAGGTCTGCTTCCGGTCGCAAAGTTTCGTCTTCAGGACGTCGTTCGGCGTTCGGCGGGGGCTCGGAACTTCGTCGCGGCGTCGTCGTCGACGGCGGAGGATCTTCAGCATTTCGTCGTTCAGCAACCGCACCTCCATCGGTTGCTGCCCTTAGTTTTCCGGATACGGGCTAGGCGACCGGCCCCGGTTTGGGCCAGTGTACGGCCGGCGGTGCGGTGACATGTAGCGGCCGGGCGACGGCGAGCGGGAAGGTCGTCGTTCTTGCCACTGTGTTCCGGTGAGGTAGTCGTTGATGTCGCGCGGCCGTTCGCCTGGCTGCGGGCGCGGCGCGTTGATAGCGAATCCGCGTAGTCCCATCTGTCGGTACTGGCAGCGGCGGTACGTGTGGCCGGCCTCTCCGCAGTGGTAGCAGAGCGGGCGGTTGTCGGGGGCACGCCAGACATCGGTCTTCCTCGGGGTGTTGCGCTGGCCGGCAGGTGGTCGGTAGGGCGTCGGTGGCGGCGGCGGCGTCTGGCGACGGTACTGCGGCGGTGTGGCGTCTTGGCGGGGGCGTGGAGGAGGAGCATGATGGCGGGCTGCAGCAGCATAGCTAATAGCTTGCGGCTGCGGCTCTGCTAGCTGAGGCGCGCCGAGTGAATGCTGGATCTCCTGGCGCACGACGTCGGCGATGGACTCTACTTGAGGTTGCGACGGAGGTAGAATTTTTCGCTACTCTTGCACGATTGCTCGAATCGTCTCACGCAGGTCGGTGGGTCCTAGGGCTTGAACGTCGGCGTAGCTTGTAGCCGAGAAGCTGCGGTTGTATTGCCGCGTTCGCATCTCAAGCGTTTTCTCGATCGTGGAAGCCTCCGATGCAAATTCAGCGACCGTCTTCAGCGGGTTCCTTATCAATCCAGCGAAGAGTTCCTGTTTGACATCCCGCATGAGGAACCTCACTTTCTTCTCTTCGGGCATACTTGGGTCGGCGTGTCGAAACAGGCGATTCATCTCTTCAGTGTAGATGGCAATATTTTCATTGGGCAGCTGCACACGAGTCTCCAGCATAGCCGCGGCCCGTTCCTTGCGGACCACGCTCGTGAACGTGCTTAGGAACGTCGTCCGAAAGAGATCCCATGTTTGTAGGGCAGATTCTCGGTTCTCGAACCACGTCCTCGCGGCGTCTTCTAGGTAGAAGTACACGTGGCGCAGCTTGTCCTCGCAGTTCCAGTTATTAAATGTTGAGACCCTTTCAAAGGTCTCGAGCCAAGTCTCGGGGTCTTCACATGGCGAACCACGGAACGTCGGCGGCTCCCTGGGTGGCTGCATCACGATCGCCGTAGGGGGCACTGCGTCAGTCATCGTCTCGGCGGTCGATGTGGCGGTCTTCGGCAGCCTGGCGTTTTCGGGAAGGAGCCCGTACTCTGGTTGTAGTCCCTTCTGCCGGCGGCTGGTTCGAGGATTCGGGTTGTCCTTAGAGTCGTCTTCTTCGCGGCTTAGGCTTGGGTCAGCGCTCCGCGGTGGTGTCCGGATCATGAAGCAGTACCTCCACCAGATGTCACGTGGTCGTGACGTCGACGAAGACAGCAGTCGGCGTTTGCAGAATGAAACTGTTTATTTGGCCGAACTTGTGGCCGGGAAAATGAGAACTAGAACTACAGCAATACATGCTGTACAATGATAGCGGCGAACAGGGCGTCGTCCGTCGATCAACTGACAAGCAGTCAAGCGCGTCGGCTTTTATACAGGCGCTATCGAACTTTCCAGCGATATCGCTGGTGGCGGCGTTATCTCTCGACAAAGCTGGAACATTCCCGTGCGGCGCGCAATCTTAACAGATTGTTCCAAAACAATCGCGAAGCTTCCTACACATCACGGCGAGGCCTGCGCAGCGCGTTGCCCACAGTCTTTGTGGGTGAAGCTTACACTCATGAAATATGACTCGCGGCAATATATATATATATATATATATATATATATATATATATATATATATATATATATATATATATATATATATATATACCAGACCGGTGAGTCGTTTACCAGCTACATCGAAGACGTCCTCGACTTGTGCAAGAAGGCCGACGTAACCATGTCTGAGTCTGACAAGATCCGACACGTTATGAAAGGCATCGACGACGATGCCTTCACCATGCTGCTCGCCAAGAACCCTCGTACCGTGACAGAGGTGATCACGCTCTGTCAAAGCTACGAGGAGCTGCGCCGGCAGCGGTTGCTGACCCGTCGACCTCCATCACGCGACGCCGACCTCGCTGGCTTGTCGGCCATTTCTGATCACTCGGGCTTGCTCGCCGAGGTCAAGTCATTTGTACGCGAGGAAATCGCCCGCCAGCTTTCTCTACTGACCTTGCCTCAGTCGCAGCATGTTCAACAGCCGTCGACCACACTGCTGCCTCCCTTACGACGCGCTATTCAACAGGAAATCGCGGAGGTCACGCCGGAATACCACCAGCCACTTCCGGCGCTTGCGCCACTCAGTTACGCGCAAGTTGTAGCCAGGCCACCCCCAGCGATCCCTGTGTCTGCCCCACATCCCTACGCCGAAGTCGTCGCCAGACCACAGGCCTTCCAGGCGAGTGTGCCGGCTGCGTACGCCGACGTCATTCCTAGGCCACGACTGCAGCCCACCATGCAGTCCTATCAGCCGCCGCCCCGTCCACCGCGTCTTGGGCCATGGATGGGACCCACCCCGGCGAACCGATGGCGCACTTCCGACAACCGCCCCATCTGCTTTGCGTGCGGTTGCGCCGGTCACGTCGCCCGCTATTGCAATCGCGTGCAGTCGCCTCCAGTCGCCTCAACCATGCCAAGCCAGTCGAGCCGCCCGTATTACGATTCACCACAGCCAATGTCAGCGCCGTCTCGCCCAGCGCCCTCTACCCGCCGTTCACCGTCACCACGACGCCGCTCACTGTCCCCGATGCGGCCACGTCTGGTCCCACGCGACCAGGAAAACTAGTCGTCGCAGTCCACGAGGCAAGGGCTGCGACGCGATCGAACTGCGAAAGCCCTCAGCGAAGCCCATAGAACGTGATAGACGTGTTTGTAGACGGTGTTCGTGCATCTGCCCTTATCGACACTGGAGCCGCTGTATCCGTTATGGACGCAAAGCTTAGCCGAATACTGCGCAAAGTGACGACGCCACTTTCCGGGCTCTCCCTCCGTACAGCCAGCGCCCAACGTATTCACCCTACAGCGGTGTGCACAGCCCGCGTCATGATTAAGGACGCTATGTACGCCGTCGAACTGATCATAATTCCTGCCTGCTCTCACGACGTCATCCTCGGATGGGATTTTCTCTCCCGCCACGACGCCGTCATTCATTGCGCACCAGCCGAAATAGAGCTGTCACCATTCTCTAATTTGACGCCGGAAGACAGTCCATCGGTTGCGAGCAAGGCACTCGTCAAAGACGACATCAAATTGCCTGCAAACTCGTCAACGGCGGTGTCCGTCTACTGCGCCAGTCTATCCGACACCGTTGCACTCCTCTCGCCATATGACCGTATTTGCACGAGGAAAGGCTTGCTGGTGCCTTTCGCGACCGTTCAAATCACTCAGGGAAGCACCTCTATTTTTGTAATCAACCCCTCCCCGTACAGTGTTACGTTGGTGCGAGGGGAATGTCTGGGCAGCGTGGAACCCCTCGAAGACGCACAAGTTATGGACGAACCCGATGACACGCACGGCCGCAGTTCCAGTACGCTCAGTGCTGCTTCGATGTCTGGTTCATCACCCGCTGACGTGTTTGGTTCCACCATAGCTGACAACCTTACGCAGGTCCAGCGTTCCCAGCTTCTGGACCTGTTGGAAGAATTTCGCTCTTCTTTCGATGTCGCTCAAACGCCTCTCGGCCGCACGTCGGCCGTTACGCACGGCATCGATACTGGCGCCCACCTGCCACTGCGGCAACGTCCATATCGCGTATCTCCCACAGAACGCCGTGTAATCACCGAGCAAGTCGACGACATGCTTCGACGCGATGTTATTCGACCCTCCAACAGCCCCTGGGCGTCTCCTGTCGTTCTTGTTGCGAAGAAGGACGGTTCTGTGCGGTTCTGTGTCGACTACAGACGACTCAACAAGATCACTCGTAAGGATGTGTATCCACTGCCGCGAATAGACGATGCGATTGACAGCCTGCAAGGCGCCAAATTCTTTTCATCTCTCGATTTGCGCTCAGGGTACTGGCAAGTACCTATGGCTGACGACGCTCGACCGAAGACCGCCTTTGTCACGCCCGACGGCCTGTACGAATTCAACGTCATGCCGTTTGGGCTGTGTAATGCGCCCGCCACCTTTGAGCGCATGATGGATACCGTTCTGCGCAACCTGAAATGGCACACGTGCTTGTGCTACCTCGACGACGTCGTCGTTTTTGCTCCGGACTTTTCCACCCATCTTCAACGCCTACGGCATGTTTTGACGCGTTTGAGCGACGCCGGTCTGCAACTGAACCTAAAGAAGTGCCGATTTGCAGCACGGCAGCTGACAATCCTCGGCTACGTCGTGTCCAAGGACGGAATTCTCCCCGATCCAGGCAAACTTCGCGCCGTGACCGAGTTCCCGAAACCTACGGCCGTCAAAGAACTGCGCAGTTTCGTAGGACTGTGTTCCTACTTTCGGCGCTTCATTCGAAATTTCGCGACTATCATATCGCCTCTGACGAAGCTCCTCGGAAGTAACGGGCCCCTCCATTCATGGTCGTCCGAGTGCGACGACGCTTTCGAAAAGCTCCGCCGTTTGTTGACGTCGCCTCCCATACTACGCCACTACGACCCTACGGCGCCTACAGAGGCACACACCAGGGGCGTAGCAACGTTAGGGCACACCGGGCCCGTGCCCCCCCCCCCCCCGAAATTTTTTTTGCCATAGCATACAGAGCAGAAAATGACACTCGACCAGACCTGCCTGCTCGTCCCCACTACAGATCAAGGAGGTGCCCCCCCCCCCCCGAAAAAAAATTCTGCCTACGCCCCTGGTACACACAGACGCTAGCGGTGTTGGCCTTGGCGCTGTCCTTGCGCAGCGCAAGCCAGGGTTCCCTGAATATGTCGTGGCGTATGCAAGTCGTACGCTTACTAAAGCCGAGGCCAATTACACCGTCACCGAAAAGGAATGCCTGGCGATCATCTGGGCCCTTACGAAATTCCGACCTTATTTGTATGGTCGCTCATTTGATGTCATCACCGACCACCATGCACTCTGCAAGCTCTGCCTTGCCCTGACCGTCCGTTCGGGCGCGTTGGCATAGACTTGTATGGACCACTTCCTCTAACGTCGGCTGGTAACCGCTGGGCCATCGTCGCTGTTGACCACCTTACGCGATACGCCGAAACTGCCGCCCTCCCAGCGGCTACAGCGCGCGATGTTGCTTCCTTCCTGCTGCACTGATTCATTTTGCGCCACGGTCCACCCCAGGAGCTGCTCAGCGATCGAGGTCGTGTCTTCTTGTCGGAAGTCGTCGAAGCTATCCTGAAAGAGTGCAACGTTGTTCACCGGAAAACTACTGCTTACCACCCGCAGACGAATGGCCTCACCGAACGCTTTAACCGCACGCTCGGCGACATGCTCTCGATGTACGTCGCCGCCGATCACACCAATTGGGATGCCATTCTGCCTTTCGTCACCTACGCCTATAATACCGCCCCTCAGAGCACTACTGGTTTCTCCCCCTTTTTCTTATTGTACGGCAGACACCCGTCGCACACAATCGACACAATCCTTTCATACAAGCCGGATCCGTCTGAGTGTGCGCCTATTTCTGCCACAGCCAGACTTGCTGAGGAGTGTCGGGAGCTTGCCAAGACGTTTACTACGCATGACCAAGAGCGGCAAAAGAGCATTCGCGGTGACACCACCACTTCTGCGCCCACGTTCCGCCCTGGAGCACTCGTATGGCTCTCAGTCCCTACCACTGCACCTGGCCTCTCTTCCAAACTGCTGCCCAAGTACGACGGCCCCTGCCGTGTCGTCGAACGCACATCCCCGGTCAACTACCTGATCAAGCCCATTGAACCATCTTCGGACATGCGCCGTCGAGGGCGCGACATTGTCAACGTGGAGCGCCTGAAGCCCTATCATGACCCGCTCATAGTGACAAGCAGTTAGGTCGCCAGGCGGCTCCCTTTTTCGTACCCGGGGTAATTGTAGCGAAGCGTTGGAAGTCTGTAATGGGTCGCCCTCTCGGGCGCTCTCTAGTGGGTCGTCCCCTTCGGCTCTTCTCTGACAGCACGCTCCTCGCGCTCAGAGTCCGCGCTCTGTCTTGACAGTCGCCGTTGTGCTTCGTCGACTAGTGCCGTCAATAAACGCCTTTATATAGTGAACAATACAGACGACGACGAAGCAGCCAAGAAAGCAAGCCACAGCGTGAGCGGTAGCCACGCGACCCGAGCTTGCGCTTGCTTAGATTTTGGCCCCTTGACGTCCCTCGTCGTTCCTTCACGTTTGTACGTGAATAAACCACGTGACATTTGGTGGAGGTACGTGGCTTCCCCGTACGAACCTGGAACTTCGCTCCCGCAAGCTCCCCCCTGTCCGTGACACCAACATGGCCAACGAGACCCCTCCCTATGCCGGACCTTCGGCCGTCCACGTCACCTGCGGCGCCGTGTATCCCCAGCGAGATCCACCCATCTTCTCCGGCTCAGGCGAATCGGACGTGAAAGATTGGTTGTTGAAGTTCGAAAGAGTCGGCGCCAGTAACAAATGGGACGACCGAATGAAGCTTGGCTACGTCACATTTTATCTCGCGGACATCGCGCAGCTGTGGTATCACAACCACAAAGCTGAAATTCCAACTTGGGCAGCTTTCAAGACTTCGGTTACAGACGTCTTTGGGCGGCCTACGGTTCGCAAGCTTCACGCCGAACAGCGCTTGCGTCAACGTGCGCCGCAACGGGGCGAGAACTACACGGGCTACATCGAGAATGTCCTGAATCTGTGTAACCGCGTCAACTCCGCCATGACTGAGGAGGAGAAAATCAGGCACATCTTGAAGGGCATCGAGGACGGCGCCTTTCAGATGCTGCTCGCGAGAAATCCTACCACGATCGCGGCACTCGTCTCACTCTGTCGGAGCTTCGACGAGTTGCGTAGGCAGCGCACGATCGCCCGTCAAGCCCGACACGCCCTCAATCTTGCAGCTAGCTGCCCGTCCTGCCGATCAGCAGCCGCTTCTGTCCACGATCAAGGACTTCATCCGCGAGGAGGTAGCGCGCTAGCTATCATTACTGCCGCTCACGCACGAGCCTGCGCAGGCTTTGGCTTCAGACCTTCAATACACCAGTCGAACCCAAGCTGCTGAGGCCCTCTCACAGATTCTCCAACAAGCACCCGTCACATTCAGAAATGCTCGGGGGGTAAAGGCGGAGCCTAGTGACGTCAGCTCGCGAGAAGAAGTCTCCACAAATGGCTCCCACTCACACTTCTAGGGACCGTACTCACACGGACGAGGCAAACGGAGGGGGAGACCAGTGTTACTAGACTACTCTGGTGGCTTGCACCACCCGTTTGACGAGCTGCAGACTGGACACCCACTGCTGCTCTCTGCAGGAGCAAGTGCAACAATGAGGCCAAACAAGAGCCCGAAATTCCGCCACATCGCCCACCGCCGGGGGATCGTTTGTCCTTTCGGGGAATACGTCCCCGTCTCCTCCGAGGAGGCGCGGGGGGGTCACGCCCACTCGCTAATCCGTGACGTCGCGGTCACGTGATACGCAATCCCCCCGTCTCCCCCGAGCATTCCTCCCCCGTCTGAATACCCCTTTACCTACGCCGCCGTCGCTGCTCGCCCGCAGCAGCCTATGCCATATTAACGCGATAGCGTTAGAGAGCTCGTGTCGCAGAAATTCCGCCGTCGGTGTCGGCGCACGAGACTAAAAAGCCACCTAAACATCGCCCAATGTTAGCGGTGTAAGCATGTTTCATGTTGGCTACCTTGTGCTGCCGAGCAAAACTAGCGCCGTGGTGTACCCAGAAATTCCCTAGTCAAGTTGGCGAGAGCAGACGAGAGCAACGAGAGGCCGAGTTGAAACTGTTAGAAGCACTTGATGGCGTGTCTTCTTTAAAGATTTTGTGTATCTGTGTCATGCTTTGTTGTGTTACCTCGCGAGTGTTCGCTTAGAAGTGACTGAGATTGCTGAGACATTGACTCTGCTGTCAATTTGGATGAAGCGCGAAAGACAGGGACAGAAAAGGCACACATACAACCACACATACTGCGCTACGTGTGGGTGTATGTGTGCCTTTTCTGTCCCTGTCTTTCGCGCTGCTCCCTTAAGTTAGGTTGAACCATCTAGCCAACAAGTTCACGCTTCAAGGTATCAGTGGTGTTCCGATGTAAGCGCCTGGTATAACTCAGTGCGCTCCAGAATGAGAGATTTGCCTTGTTAAGCTTCACCGCTGCACAGTGGCGTTATGCGAAGAAAACTAGACGTCACGCTGTGAAGCTCTAGCCCTTCGTGGCCGAGAAGGATTCGCTGCCGCAAAGTGGTTGATAAAACATTTACGGCTTCGAAGCAACTTAAAGGAATCAGTCATCTCATGAGACTGCCCGAGACGTGTGAATATTAAAGCTTACAGGCGTATTTTCCATTTGTAATAATGGATATATCGAATTATTTCGCGATCCCCTTCGAATCCGATGTGCCCGACGGTCGTCAAGTGAGGTGAAACTTGAGGCACTCGAGAGCGTACGTTGCGTTAAAATGTCTGTGTATGCCCTGCTTTATGTTACCTCGCGAGTATTCGCTTAAATTTATACAGATTCTTAAGACAACCAGCAGCGCTAAGAAATCCATCATCAGCCCATTTATTATTTGACCTGGAATGTAGCAGCTGGCGTTTGAAGTAGACATCCGTAGCGGCGCCTCGTCGCAATTGCGCAGCAAGTTGATCACTATGCGATCACGCTGAATTCAGGCCACGTGATTCATTGGTATCGTGTAATAATTTCTGTTGGCGTAATTAAGTTTCTCCATGACACTATTCCAAGCTATTCCAAGAAGTGGCTTGGTCTGTTCTCTAATGTAGAGGGTTGCTGCTAATTCGTTTGCCTGGCGCATAGAAGAATTGAAGAAACCTTTGCTATGCACTTGCGCATTTATTAGACGTTTGGGTGCTCGTACGGTGACTGGAGACTGCGTGGGCGCCTTTTTTTGTAATTAAAGAAGACAAAGCATCAGGTAACGTATGTGGCAGTTACGATTTCCCTGCTGGTGGGCTTCGCTGCACAACGAATCATCGATGCACAGTACATGCTTTCTGGCATAACACAGCTGCAATGTCATAAAGCTGACTATAGTGAATCTGTCATCTTGTAGCACGTATATATAATGTAAATATATAGTGCATTGAATCCAAGGGGCAGTGCAAGCATGGCGTAAACAAGCAGGGTACGAGTCAAAATATGGGCGGCGTGCGCAGCACAGATTTTTTTGCGCTCCACAATGAAGGAATTGCTTTGTAAGTTTTACCGCTACACAGGGGTGTAATGCGACGAAAACTATAAATGCCACGCTGTGAAGCTTGCTACCTGTGGCTGCAATTAGTTGCCGGAAAGAGTATCCGAGACGCATGACTATTTATTGATATATATATAGGAGAAGACACATAAAAGACATAGACTGGCTATGTCGTTTACGTGTCTTCTCTTGTCTTCGTTTCATTGAGCTGCACATACTCAGCATATATCAAGACATGTACCGACTATATTTAAGCTTCAGGCAGGCATTTTATGCATTTTTAATTACAAGTATACTGAACTATTTAGCGATGTCCTTTGATTCCGATGCATGCGAGCTTTACTGTATATACACTTATAATTAGCCGACAGTGTGCATTCGTAACACATTGGTCGGTTCAGGGAAGCATTATGTGGTGAGGAGCATTGATTTTCCTGGCGTAAACAAATACTTTTTTTATTATACGATATTTAGGAGATGTTGGTGCTTCTGTATAGCACCGGCTACTCGATCCTTTTCACTGATGATAGGATATGTGAAAAGCACAGCAATGAAAAAAAAATATTTCATAAAGAACAGCTAGGCAAAAAAAGTTATTCACAATGATGTTTCATATATCAGCTTGATACCGCACGCATGCGATGGGAGCCATGCATGCATATGCGACATACATATAGCGGTTGAGGATGGCCTAGATCCATCACCACGATGTGTTCGGTAGGCACCGGGAACTCCACTGATCTGATGAGAAAATAAGCAATCTGCATCGCTGCGCCTAGTACACACATACTGTGCTCCAAGTAGGGAGGCCGGCTTCGGCGTGACGCTCGTTCACGTGGTTGCTCGATCGCCGCAAGCACTCGTTTAAAACAAGCAGTAATATTGATTATTCGGTGTCTATATCACGGAATATATTGGAGCTAAACGTTTTTCTAAGGCACCTTTTGGGAACCACAAAACAAGTTCCGATCATGTCTCAAACTTCGTCGTCCAAAAATAACCAGCTTCGTAAACTAATATGCGCTTGATACGCCAGCAAGGTTAACACAAATATGAAACCTAATGCACTGTCTTTCCCCCATTCCCCCGCCTTGCGAACTGCGTGCACCTTAGTCAAAAAGTGGCCCTTCTCAAAGAAAGCAGCAAGTATGCACCTTATCCGTGCGTCCATTAAATCAAGCCACCTGCATTTCCATGGTTAAATCGCATGATCAACGTCTCGCACGCACGTAGAGCCACGGGACTAGGCTAGGTACATCTCGCTTGGAATTTCCTAGGGACAGCACCAAAAAGTGGTCTGGCAACGCGGGCATGTTTTGGTGGCTTTTTAGTCGCTCCCGGTGTCGGCGCCGTTTGTTGTGAGCGAAAAATCGAGAAAGAAGCAAATAAAATACAGAATAAAATTTTCGGTCTTATTGAGGATCGAACCCAGGCCGTTCGCGTGGCAAGCAGGTGTCCTACCACAAAGCCACTAGGTTACTTGCAGCTGCTTCGGAAAAAGACACTACATAAATACCATGTAGTGGAAGGCGTCTCCTTAACGCATTTTGTTCGACAGGTGTCACGACGTAAACGAGCCCATTCGGCGATTTGTAGGCGCATTTGGGAGGTCATCAAACTATGTCGAAAAAGGCCGGGATAGTGCAGCCATTCCCGCTAAAAACACACACGAACTTTCAAACAGCTCTAAAAATGGACAACTATGTCCATCTAGCGGAAAACATATCAACAAGCAAACAGCAAACGCTAGATAATGTGCTGCCATCTTTGAGGCATTGTGAGACTCTTCATGGCCTCCGAGATGGCGAGCGCGCGGCGTATATCTTGGAGGCCATGCGACTCTTGCTTTAGATCAAAAACCTGTACCATTCGCGCGCGCGCTCGCGTGTGTGTGTCTGTGTGCGTGTGTGTGTAACAATACACATTAATAAGTATGCACTTAGTGGTTGAAGTGCGCACTAGGGGCCGGATTTCGCTATTGCGTTCAACTCTTAAAGGCGAAGCTTAAGGGTCCCCCAATTTTTCTCGACCTGCCATGCCGCCCCATCCCTTGTCGACGACCGTGAACGCTGCGTCACATACCTTCGCGAGACCTTCAACTCCATTTTACCGCCGCCCAGACGCGTGGAGAACGCCGGACAATAGGCCCATCTGCTTCGCCTGTGGTATCGCTGGACACGTCGCCCGCTACTGCCGCCAATGTCCTCCATTTGACGCCGTGGGCAGGTCTGTTGCGTCGTCGTCAAGGACGCCACCAAGGTACAACCTTGACGATCAACGACCCTACGCCAACCACCGATCACCATCCCCTCGACGACGCTCTCTGGAGGCAAGAGCTGCATGCGAGTCGAACTACCCAAGGCCTCCATCTTTTTCGCCGCAAAACGTTATCGACGTCAGTGTTGAAGGTACCGCCGCACAACTTGACACAGGATCCGCCGTTTCCGTAATCTGCGAGAACCTGTATGCCGCAAGTTAAAAAAGGTGACCACGTCGCTCTCGGGACTAATGCTCCGCACGGCCGGCTCACAGTACATAGCACCTTCTGCTGTCCCAGGCGAAAATTTGAAGTGGGATTTCAAGTGGTTCAAAGTGGTACCACTTGGACAACAAGTGGTCCCACTTGCTGCCAAGTGGTTTTCAAAGTGGTCCCACTTGCTTTCAAGTGGTCATTGAAGTGGTACCACTTGGACAACAACTGGTCCCACTTGCTGCCAAGTGGTTTTTAAAGCGGTACCACTAGCTTGCTTTCAACCCAAGTGGTTTTCAAAGTGGTACGTCCCACTCGCTTTCAAGTGGCCATCAAGACGGCAACACTGACAACTGGTCTCACCTGCTTTCAAGTGGCTGTTCAAATTGTGCCATTTGACCACAATGACTTCCATTGATGCATATTGGTTGAAAGTGGCCCTATCTGGATCATAATTCATATCACTAAAACAGTTCTATTTGCAGTTAAGTCGTTTAAGTTGAATAACAATTGACCAGATCTCTACAATAGATAAGCTAGATTTCACAGGTGGCCTAAATGTTTCATTCAAGTAGCTGCTAAAATGGTACAGATTTATTTTTAATCTACTATAGATGTGGCATCTGCCTCCAACCTTCATTACTTGGAAAAATAAGTAAACACAGCAGCTCATTTTGCTTGTAACTTTGCATTATGTGGCACCAACAGCTCTAAATATTGAGCATTTCTCAATATACAGCTTCTTCATTGTTGCCCATGCAATTTATGTAATACTTTGTGTATGTATCACGCAAATGCAGAAATTGTGAACACATAGTTGAGCTTGAAAATGAGGAGGTTTATTAAACACAAATGTATACACAAAGCGAGAAATTTAACAGAAAAATCTTGAAAACAGTTACAGGCACAACTGGTAAAGTTTTTGAATTTTGACAGAAAAGCCTTACTTACCCACTACAAAAAAAAAGCATCAGAGGGTCTAAAAATATTTGCGGTCATAAAAATATGTCGGCAAGCAAATGTGGTTAAACAGCACCTAAAAGGCTTTGGTGAAAGCTATGGCAATGGTAAAATAAGAAATATCTCTACGACCAGATGCACAGATGAATTTAAACATAAAAAATTTAAGTGTATGATGTCCCAATTAAATGCCAAACAGTGACAAAACTTCAAGCACTTATCCCTAAGCAGCCATGCACTGCTCAATGTCATTTTCTTTTGTTGGCACAGCAGCCACTAAAGTTGACATCTGCTGCTCACTCTAGGAGATTGGGTAAAAACCACTCTGGGCAACCTAAACACGTTTTCAATGGTGCTGAGCAGTTTGCTGTTGTTTAGTTTGTTTAAGAAGTCACGTCCGTGAACATGGACAGTGGTAGTGAAATAAAACAAAATGCAACTGTCACATTTATTTCAAAGTACCTTACAGGCCCCATGGGGGCATTGAGTAAGGGGGGCAATACATATATACACTTCAAACTGGAAAAAAATACAAAAGAAACAGTTGGCTAAGGGGGGCAATAGATATATACACGTCAAACTGGAATAAAATACAAAAGAAACAATTGACTAAGGGGGGCAATACATATATATATATATACTTCAAACTAGAAAAAAAAAATACAAAAGAAACAATTGACTAAGGGGGGCAATGCATATATACACCTCCAGACTGGAAAAAAATACTAAAGAAACAGTTGCAAAATAATAAGTCAAACAACAAGCATCAACATGTACAAAACAAAAAGCATCAACATGTACAAAAGTTCAACATGTACAATAGATTCACGCATGGTAACCGTGAACGGAACTACATTTCCCGCGCATGCAGCGGCCACAAGGCAGAATCCTCGCGCACATGGATGTGGCAATCACAAAAACGGACCAATATGGACCAATGAATTATGATACGGCATCTATTTGCTGAGGTTTGTGAAGTGGCTTGATAAGATATGACGGAATGTATCAAAGTTTGTCTGGGATGCAATGTCGTCAGGCAAGCTGTTTCACAGACGGATAGCACGTGGAAGTGCGGACTGATTGAACGTGTTTGTCGAGCCGTATACACGGTAGTAACTAAGATGATTGTGTAGTCTACGTGAAGTAAGATATGGTTTTTGCAGACCAGTAACGGTGATTCGGGAGGAATGTGCAATTTTGTGAAAGAATGACAGCAAGGCAATGTCGCGACGAATGTTCAAGAGCGGGAGTGAAAGTTCCTGTTTTATTTGTGATATACTGGAATGCGGACTGTAGTTATTGGCAATGAAGCAATGATCAAACTTAGCTCACAATTCAGTGGCTTTTCAAGCAAAAGCCTTCCATTACAGTACTGAAGGTGCAGTACAAGCTAGAAAAAGGGAAATTGGGGTGCCCATGGGCAAAACCAGACAAAAAGAAAAATTAGGAGGAAACATGCTAAGAAGTCACTATAGTTTAGCGCTCCGAATAGTTTATGCAAACTGTGGATGTTTCGCATTTCTTTTAGACATTTGAGCAAACGGTTTCTCCAGCCGACAACTACAAATCATTTTCCATGATACATATCAATATGGAAGTTCAGACATTTTTTGCGTATTTGTTAATAAAGAATTATAGCATTATAAGCAACTATACCTCAGCTGCTGACCTGAAAGTCGCGGGTTCGAACTCGGCAGCGGCGGTCACATTTCCGTGGAGGCACAATGTAAGAGATTTCGGCCCACGTCAAAGAACCCTAGACAGACGAAACTTTTGGAGCCCTCCACAATGGCGTGGCTCATAATCATATCGTGGTAAAAGCCTAAACATTATAACAAATTATGCAATACTTCATTCTGCCTAAACATGTGCCTATAAGATAGTAAAAACTAATAACCTGTGTTCACACTCCTTCAAAAAACTGTCCGGAAATTGGCATTGTACGTAAATGCAAGCAGAGCTTAAAATGAGCCAAAGCGGTTGCACAATTCAGCAAACAACAACTTCCCATTAAGTTCAAGGCACACACATGGACGCAGGGATTTCGAGAGGGAATGCACCTTTTTAGAGCCAGAACTGACAGCTTCTTTCAAGTGGTCAACCTCTTCAAAGTTGGTGATATGGTACACATCCGAGATAATAAAAATTTCGGATGTACCATCCACTTTGGAAACGTCCACTATGTGTTCTACCCTTGTGTACTCACCTCCCACCTTTAAAACACTTGAATCTCGTTTGAGGGGGGCGAACTTGTAATTATTACTGTGGATTGTGCAGCCTTCTGCTGAGACCCGACTATATTCGTCAAGTTTCACAACTCCAGAAATGTTTTCCATTATGTAATCTGACAGCTCCATAGAAGGTGCCTGCGGTCTTCCAAGTAATTTAAGTCTTGAATGTTTTCTCCTCTTTGCTTGGATACATAGCTCCTGGACTTCTTGCGATGCCATAGACTGAAGAAAGTGGAAGTTGTTCAATAAAAGGATGCGTGAAAGGATTTGAAAAGGAATGCCATTAGAAGACGACACTAGATGTACTAGGCGCCCCATGTTGCTCTCAAACTCAAAACACGAAACTGCCCAGAGTGGCCCATGCAGCAGTACGCTCTTGGGCAAATGCAGTAATGTGTGCACATTCGAAGTCATGGCACCTGCACCATAGTGACACTGGGTCATTACCAGAAATTCTGTGATTTTTCTGGTGCTGATATCTACATCGTCTGCTGTCACACGGCTCTTCAAGAGAGTGTAGACAGCAGACACCAAAAGCGCAAAATGTTCAAAAAACACAGCTTCCAAGATGCCTTTCAGGCACGGAAGGCTGTAATAAAGCAGCCAAGCCTCCCACTCAGACGCCTTCCAGTACTTCCTCAGTTTGAGAGACCTTGGCACCCTATTGAAACATAGTGGAGGTCTCTGGCTTAGGAGGCGACCATCTATTTCGGCTAAAATTCTGGCACTCCCAATGTAATGCGCCTTGCCCACATTTGAACACCAAATGTCCATCATCTGGCGCACGACACCAAGCAAGACAGTGTGCATATAATCGGGACGAAAGCTCCACACAATGTCGAAGCCAGGGACATTGATGAGAGGCGAAGGTCCTTTTACGCCTCTGATAGAGCGTTCAAGGTCTGCTGCCGTTTGCATGTCTGCCACCATCATAGCTGCATCTCTGTCTTTAGCAGTCACGGAGACGGGATACTTGACACTACCTGCACAATGAAACATGGTTTTTAGAGCACTCTTCAGATATTCGACAACTTCACATGACACATGCAAGGGTGGGTAATAATACTGCACCTTCAATGAACTCTCCAGGGTGCAGGCACCATGAACAGCCATAGTAACCGTTAAACTGCAAGACATTCTGCATTGAAGCCCTGGCTGGAGCATCTGCAACGCCTGTAATGCAGTACACCTAAAAAAATAGCAGCAAGTTACTTTTTTTTACTCTAAAAAAAACCTAAATAAATGGCAGCGTTGATAACATGAATCAACGAAGGTAACGTAATTCATATCAACTATCAACTAGTACAGAACATAAACGTTCACAGCATGCAATCAGAGGTATTATTATTCACATGAAACATTATAAAACAAAAAGGATCACAGTAGTGTGCAGAAATAGCAATATTTCAGAGGCAAAGCCTTGACATTAACTGCAATAAAAAAAGGAAGAGAAAGAAAAGGAATTAAAGTTAGCCTGGGAGGAGAATGCAGTCCCTGGTTTCGAGAGATGAATTTCAAGGGTCAACACTGCAATAACAGATATACTCTTACATACCTTTGAATGCAGCTGTTCCCCATTATGGCTCCAGTGAATTCCTTCGGAGGAAAGCTCCTTCATCTGTTCCGCGAACGCCTCAAGAAGTATAGTCATATCAGGGTGCTTTGTGCCGTACCACAACAGAGCGCAAATAACGTTTCTCCAGCGAATGTGCGGTGGCAGCTCGTTGATTGTCAGATGCACCGGCCGGATAGAATAGTTCGACGATTTAAACACGGGACTTCCGTCTGCATTCACAGTTAATGTAATGTCTTGACTCCTGCAGCCAAGCGTCTGTCGCTGCTTCTTGTAGAAGGCGCCATCAGTGAGGTCTGTCATCGCGTCCGGTATGTTTTCATTTTCTCTATGTTTGCTACTCACAGATTCATAAAGTTCTTGCCTCAAGGTATCGCCTGCAAGTAAAGAAGCGAGCTGCTTTTTCAGTGGCAAGCTCACGAAAAAGGAACCTTTTTCTGACAACTGGCGACCAGTGCCCCGCAGGGGCGTCTGCGCAAGTAGGCGTTTGGTGTGTAGCGACACCACGGACCCGAGCTAACGGGGGGTTTCGACGCCTCCCACGCCTAGCCGTGCGTGGCTTTGCCGTGTCCGGGGAAAAGGGGATCCTGGGGGTTGAGCCGACGCTGGGTGATTGGACCTTTAAGGCCCTCCGGCAGAGCCAACACACCCCTTTGGCCCCGGCTTCACGTAGACGGCACCCCTGGGGTGACCCACCCAGGGGAAATCGGCAGTCGCCTTTTCCTGTCTCTCTCTCCCCTCATCTTCGTCTTTCTCTCTCACTTTACATCTTTCCTGTCTACTCTTCTCTTCTATTTACTTCCAGTCTTCCTGGCGGCAAGGGTTAACCTTGTGTAGTTACTCAATCTTGGGTAGTTATATTTGGTTATAGCGGCGATGTATGGCTGGCGTCTTCAAGTGTTCTACCTTGAAGCGTCCCCTCGTTGGGCTCGGTGGTGGGTGGTCACCATCGCCGCCGAACTTCAAATTTCTCATATGGATAACCCTTTTCCCGCACTCCCTGATCGCCGCCTGAAAAGGTGGCGCACCGATGAGAACTTTTCTTTTCAACAACCTAAACAGATCTTTCCGAAGTACCATGTAGTCCACAGTCAGAATGAAAACAAGGCAGTCCGAGCAATTTCACCTTTTCTTGTGTCCAAAACTCTCACGGAAGCAATCGGCCCAGGTTACAAGGTAACAAAAATGGGAAGCGGCGATCTCCTCCTCGAACTTCGCGACAAGACACAATATGACAATCTATCGAAACTCACAGCATTTGGGGACATACCGGTGTCAGTAGGCCCGCACAGGTCGATGAATACGGTGAGCGGTGTGATCTCTGATGATGACCTCCTCGAACTATCCGAAAGTGAACTGCTGGAAGGTTGGCAGGACCAAAACGTAGTCAAAGTCCAAAGAATAACAATAAGGCGAGATGATAAACACATCCCAACAAAGCACATTATTATTACATTTGGAAATAGCAACCTGCCAGACTCCATTGAAACCGGCTATTGTAAGCTTCGTGTCCGACCATATATTCCGAATCCCCGTCGTTGTTTCAAGTGTCAGCGCTTTGGACATGGGTCGCAAAGCTGCAGAGGGCGCGCCACATGTGCAAAATGTGCATCCAAGGAGCACTTGTCTGAGAGCTGCACCTCTGCAGCTCGTTGTGCGAACTGTGAAGGGGACCACCCAGCCTACTCACGATCATGCCCCTCGTGGAAGAAAGAGAAAGAAATAATAGAACTGAAGGTCAAATTCAACCTATCGTTCCAAGAGGCTCGCAAACGTTTCTCCCTCCACAACCAGTCTAGTCCCTCCTACGCCGATGTGTCGCGCCGGGTCGCCGCGCCACATCTTCCAGCGACCGCAAGAGTCACACGGAGTGTGACTGCGGTCGCGCCATCAGCGCCCCCGGCTGGAGTAGCCTGTGCTGCTCCGCCACCTCCCAAAGAGGGCCAGCAGACTCCCGGGCCTGCCGGACCCAAGGCCACTGCAAGCGCAGTCAGGCCCGAAGCCGCCGCGAACGTGCCTGCTGTGCAGGCACCATCCACCACCTCCGAAGAGGTGATGGACACAAACAGCACGACTCCAGCGTCTCAGACGCCGAAGGAACGGCGCAACTCCTTGGAGCGCGCCAAAAAAGAAAAAGCACGCATTACGGGGCCTAGAAAGGGCCCTGTAACTTAGGAAGCACTTTTTGTACACACAGCACCATACTACATACATTAAAATGGACATACAAGTTCTACAGTGGAACGTCAGAGGACTGCTAAGAAACCTCGACGATATCCAAGAACTCTTACACGAACACTCACCAAAAGTGCTGTGTGTACAAGAAACACACTTAAAATCAAAACACACCAACTTCCTACGCAGTCACATTATTTTCCGAAAGGACCGGGATGACGCCGTGGCGTCATCCGGTGGTGTAGCTGTTATAGTTAATCAAGAAGTAGCGTGCACACATTTACCACTCCAATCGTCCCTGGAGGCAGTGGCTGTTCGAGCGGTTCTTTTGAACAAACTCGTCACCATCTGCTCTCTCTACGTACCTCCACACTACAACCTTCAAAAACAGGAATTCCAGTCCTTAATAGATGAACTTCCAGAACCTTATCTCATTCTTGGGGACTTCAACGCACATAGCAGCCTATGGGGTGACTCTCGATGCGATGCGCGAGGTCGTCTAATTGAACAATTCCTTTTCTCTTCGGGTGCTTGTCTGTTGAATCAGAAAGAGGCAACATACTATAACCTCGCTAACGGTACCTACTCGTCTATAGACCTCAGCAATATATCTCCATCACCTCTACCCTTACTTCAATGGAAGGTCATTAATAACCCTTACGGAAGTGATCACTTTCCTATAGTTCTGAGCACACAAATAGTAAATGAATGTCCCCCACAGGTTCCCAAATGGCACATTGACAAAGCCGATTGGGAACAGTTTCGTAAGACTGCTCCCTTAAGCTGGACAGACATGTGTGATTTAAGCATAGGTGCAGCTGTAGACTACTTTACAGCTTTTCTGATTAATGCTGCCACCAAATGTATCCCACAAACAAGTGGACTGTCTGGCAAACGACGGGTCCCATGGTGGAACAATGAATGCCGGAAGGCGCGCAAAAAACAAAACAAAGCATGGAGGTTGCTTCGGGACTCTCCGACAGCCGAGAACCTTGACAGTTTTAAAAACATAAAATCTCAAGGCAGGAGAACGCGCCGACAGGAGAGAAGAGAAAGTTGGGAGAAGTTTTTAACGGGGATCAGCTCGTATACACAGGAGGCTAAAGTATGGAATATGGTTAGTAGAGTAGCAGGGCGGCAAGTACATTCTCTTCCTCTAGTAAACACACAAGGCGACACCTTGGAAGACCAGGCAAACTTCCTCGGCGCACACTTCGAACAAGTGTCTAGTTCCGCGCATTACTCTGAAGTCTTCCAACGGTAGAAAACAAGAATAGAAAAACAAAAACTAGAGCGGAAATGTACAAAACACGAGGCATACAACCAACCCTTCAGCTTAGCTGAGCTCCAGGTATCGCTTAACAGCTGCAGTAATTCCGCCCCGGGTTCTGACCGTGTGGTATATGACATGTTGAAACACCTACCTGCCGAAACGCAAAAAACCTTACTCTTTCTGTACAATGCTGTCTGGTCTTCCGGCGAAATCCCCTCGTCTTGGAAAGAGGCCATTGTCATTCCTATTCTAAAACAGGGCAAGGATCCATCCTCCGTTACGAGCTACAGGCCCATCGCACTAACAAGCTGCCTGTGTAAACTTTTCGAAAAGATGATAAACCGCCGACTTATACATTTCCTGGAAACGAACAATCTACTTGACCCGTACCAGTGCGGATTTCGCGAGGGTAGATCCACCACTGACCACCTTTTACGTATCGAGGCACAAATCCGTGACGCATTCGTCCACAAGCAGTTCTTTCTTTCTGTGTTCCTCGATATGGAAAAGGCTTACGACACGACATGGCGCTTTGGAATATTAAGAGACCTGTCCCACCTTGGTGTACGTGGTAGAATGCTAGATATAATAGAGAGCTACCTGTCGGATCGTACGTTCCGTGTCCGAGTAGGAAATGTTCTGTCAAGACCATTCCTTCAAGAAACTGGAGTGCCACAGGGTGGCGTACTCAGCTGTACACTCTTTATTATCAAAATGAATTCCTTGCGTCTCTGCATACCACGAAATATGTTTTATTGCACATATGTCGACGATGTACAGGTCGGTTTTAAATCTTGCAACCTTTCCATGTGTGAGCGGCAGGTCCAGCTAGGTCTGAACAAGATCTCTAAATGGGCAAACGAGAATGGTTTCAGTCTTAATCCCCAAAAAAGCACCTGTGTCCTGTTCTCTCGGAAAAGAGGCCTTCATTCTGACCCAGACATTGAGCTGCATGGCCAAAATCTCTCTGTGAAGACGGAGCACAAATTCTTAGGCCTTATCCTGGATAATAAGCTGACGTTCGTATCACACATTAAACAGTTAAAAAACAAATGCATGAAAGCAATGAATGTTCTAAAAGTGTTGTCACGCACTGCGTGGGGTAGTGACAAGAAGTGCCTGATGAATTTGCATAAAAGCCTCATACGCACTCGCCTGGACTACGGGGCAATAATCTATCAGTCTGCAACACCAAGAGCCCTAAAGATGCTTGACCCTGTCCACCATCTAGGCATTCGACTATCTACGGGCGCCTTTCGCACCAGCCCCGTGGAAAGCCTTTACGTCGAATCGAATGAGTGGTCGCTACACCTCCAGAGATCTTACCTATCATTTGTATATTTCCTCAAAGTGAACGCAAACAATGAACACCCCTCACACACTACAATCAATGAGTTGTCTGCTTCTGAACTTTTTCACAACCGTCCTTCTATGAGAAAGCCGTACTCACTTCGTGTGAGGGGCCTAGCTGAAGAAATGGGTGTGCCACTTCTCGAACACTGTCTAATGGCTCCCGCTGCCTATCTCCCGCCGTGGCAGTGGCAGCTTATAGATTGCGATGTTTCTTTCGTCGAAGTTACCAAGCATGCGCCACTTGCGCATATCCGCACACACTTCCTCGAATTACAATACAAGTACCCACACCCTGAATTCTTTACAGATGCCTCAAAGTCTAACACCTCTGTGTCGTACGCAGCCGTTGGTCCATCCTTTTCCGATTCCGGTATTCTGCACCCTGATTCAAGTATCTTCACGGCAGAAGCTTACGCGATACTTGCGGCAGTTAAACACATAAAACAAATGAAACTACAAAAGGCAGTGATATACACGGATTCTTTAAGTGTAGTGAAAGCTTTAAAAACTATGACAAAGCACACAAATCCTGTCCTTGTCTCGCTATACTCTATTTTATGCACGATCTACTCCCTCAAACAACATGTAGTGTGCTGGGTGCCTGGGCACCGCGAGATACAAGGCAACGTGTTGGCGGATCAGCTAGCAGCATCCGCCCACGAAAACAGTCCCAATACAGCCGTAGCTATCCCTCCGCTAGACTTAAAACCATTCCTCAAAAGAAAGCTCAGGGCCTTTTGGCAGAGCACATGGGATAGGCACACACAACACACATGTTATCAAGCCGCAACTAGGTAATTGGACACCAGTATCAAAGTCACGCCACACAGAAGTTACACTCTGCAGACTTAGGATTGGCCACACATACAGTACACATTCATACCTTTTGTCCGGAGGCGATCCACCTTTGTGCGACTACTGTGGCGATCCTTTAACCGTACTTCACACCCTACTACAATGCACGGAACTAGACGCTCTCAGGAGAAAGCATTTTCCATCTGCATACCTGCAGTACCCACTTCATCCTGCTATGTTCATTGGCAGAGAACCACTTTTTAAATATCATTCTCTCTTCGAATTTTTAAAGGATGTACATAACTTCAACGTTATTTTTCCAGGCGCTTCGTAGCGCGGCCTCATGATTGAGGCTGCTGCGGTTTCTATCAAAGGAAGCACCTGCCTCCCAGCCTTTGGGGTCAAAGGCCTTGAGGAAGCATTCGTGCTGCTTTCCCGCCTCTCACTTGTAAATACCATGCTCACTCGTCATTCATCCCACACCCATAGATCACACCACTTGTCACTGCCATAATTTTATACTGTATACACATCTTTTACGCTTCTTTATAGCGCGTGATTTTAGGCCTCTATACAGCCACAATACACCCTGTGATCGTAATCATTGGTCATAGCTAACACCACACAAAAGACATGGCGCTCTTTGGCCACCCATGGCCCTTGCGCCACAAAGCCCCACTAATCATCATCATGGCGACCAGTGTAGTGCTTTCCACAACTCGTGCCAGCCATTCGGTTGCGCTCTTCTAAGCTCCCGCCTGTCTTTGCTAACAGACGATGACACTCTGGACAGTAGAAGAAGAAATTCATCTCTTCTGGTGAAGCTCCAGAAAACTTCCTGAAGAGGTATTTGCTGTCGGGTAGTACATCAGTTCCCAAGAGTTGGTTGCTGTACTTCAAGAGATCATCAATAGTAGTCCATGTCATTCCGTGCTTTATAACGAAGTCAATAGCCAGCACAAGAGCGTCCCCAACAGACAGTTTGTTTCCGCTGCCGATAGGACGCTGAAACTCCATCCGAAAGAAGCTGGAGCTGGCGAAAGTGTTGGTGCGCTGGGCTGAGCTTGATTCGGCACATGGAGATTCACCATCACTTGCGGTTGATTCATCTTCAATGATAGAAGGGTAACTGTAGTCACTGGTGTCTTCTGCCGGTTCACTTCCACACCGACTATCCGGGGATTCAGGGCGATCTGCGGTTGCTGTAGGCGTACCCGAATTAACGTTCGAATCAGGCTCCGCTGAACTTGGTAGCGCCCTTTTTCGTATCTCGTGCAACGTCGATCTAGGGAGGGCATCATTCCTTGCTGCAGGCTCGAGGTATCGCTTGCGGCTTTTTCTGTTCGTACTCATTTTTTCGATCGTTAATTCGACACGGCCCACGAAAAGCGCATAATGCTTGCAGTTGGCATTATAATGACAGAAAAATCAAAACACGTCGATACAACTAAATGAACGGTAGCAACAAAGCGCGTGGTTTGCGTGCTTGGCTTAATGCTTGGCTTGCACTAGTTCTTTTAATTTTTCAAAGCCAGCCATTTTGCGTGCCAAAAGCATGGCGCTCATCCTGTTGCCTCTGTTTCCTTCTTCGCTGTAGCCTCTTTTCTTCATGCTCAAACTGAGCTGCGCTATGCCAATACGATATCATAATGCACCAACTTGCCCAATCTGCAGTACATGACCAAAAGTACGTCATTGCCGCCATGTTGTTGAAAGTGGCTATGTAGGCTTATACATAGCCCATATCCAAGCCAGTGCAATCCATCCTTATTGTCCCGATTCGATGGCTGCCGCACTTTGTACAAATTTTGCAGCAGGTCGTAGCATGTTTTAGTGGTTTTAGCGCCTCTTTGAAAGCCTGCAAACAATTAAGTATTTAGTTGATTCCGCGGTCATCATGTCCACCGAAAGAATGTTCGCACTTGTGCGCTTCTTAGATGCATTCGATAAGAAGGAGTACATTGTTCCAGCTAGCAGCGTGAAAGATTTTCATCCTCGAAATGACCAAGATTTCAGCAACAAAAAGGTGTACACTACATTCTGGATAGAAGAGGAAAATCCGGAGAACAACGGACCATATCCGTCCCAAGTTCTCCTGCTGGCAAGTAAGTAATCGACCAGTGGTTACTACCGTGTGCATCACTTGTGTGCGCTGGTAGTAGCCACGTGTGTAGCGAGTGCACTGAAATAACTTTATTGAAGGTATCACTCGCCAGCAAATTCTGCTGAAATCCCGTGTTTGTTGGCAGAGTAATGTGAAGTTCTACTGCGTGCGCTGTCGCTGTACAGTTTGAGCATGCAAAAAGTACATGTAATGTAGTACAGCATTCGATTCTTGGTCAGCATCGGAAATTTCACGTGGGCCTCCCAGTACCTTGCATATTTTAGCACATCTACTTTGTTAAAGCAATAAACTATCCGTTTTAGATGTGTACAAAAGTTATTTCGTTTTGATCCAGCTAATTTACTGGCATTATATCTGCACTCATACAATATGAACATGTGCAGTTATCATTTTCATCTACTTTCTATCTACTTGTATAATCTACTTGTGTAAGCCTCATATTGAGATCGTCTTGATTGCACACTTTAAGTACTCCTCACTCATTTAAATCAAGTGTGATGTAAACTGAGCCGACAAGCGCAGCTTGTTATCAGCAATATTGGTATAAACATTTTGGATGCACACAAGTTCAGCTTGCTAGTTAAAGGGTTAATTAGGCACTGGGGCAAAAAGACATGAATGCTATAACTGCATGTTTTGTGTGCTAAGCAGCTAAGTGTTGGCTATGTTCGATTTTTTTAGGTTTGTGTGAGTGAGTTTTAACGGTTCTGCACTGCATCACAGGTTCTAGAGAAGAGCTGGAAAATAAAAAAAGCGAACACGAGACTTCGCAGAGGCGTGATCAACCCATCAGACATTGAGATGGGAGGTGACAGCGAGACCGATGCACCAGCATCACAGAAGCGGGCATCCAAGCAGGTAGAGTGCATAAATTTTTTTTTCATTGCCACTTACTAATGCATTCTAGTTTCAACATACCTTTGCAGGCCAACAAGAAAGCGAAACGCAATGGGGAAGAGGCTAAGAAAAATGCCTATGCAAGCATATTAAAAGAACACATGCGAAGCTCCTCACAGAAAAATGAAGCCGCCCGTGCTGCTCAGGCATGTGTCCTTAAATATTTGCTTATGCCATAATTACACGTGCAAGTTATTATGGTACAGCTCTGTTTGCAGGACTCCAGAAAGAAAGGGACTCAGTCTGAGATCGATTCAGGGAGCAGCACAGACGACGATGTGGTCTCCTTGAAAGAATTAAAGAGGGCGAAAGCAGATGCCCGTTACTGGCGCTCTAAATATGAGGCATCCTGCAAAGAAAATGCCGAGCTGCGGGCCATTATGACTTCAATGAGTGATAACATTGATGTTAAACTCTCAGCAGGTCAGTATAGTGCTATTATATTCATATGTGGAGTTCATTAAATTTTCCAGGGTGGACATTAAATGATGTTTTTGTATGTTTTTAGTGGTAGAGATGCAGAGTGCCGAAGAGTCGAGCTTCCAAACGTGCAGGGGTCTCAAACAGGTAAAATTCATTACACTGCATAAATTATTTCACTTCTTTTTCTATACAGGGGCCTTGAAACAATCTTCACACATGCACTACATAAGTAGACGAAGCCCTTGGTAATATTCAGGCCACAGCTTAAAAGCTTCATATTAACCATGGTCTACCTTGGTGGTTGCATTTTGATGGAGGCGAAATTCTATGGAAGGAAATAGTGTCACATTATTTTCCCGCATGTGCTTCCTGTTTTTTGTAAGAGTGCATGCCTATTGTCAACCATTCTTTTGAATGTAACCTGCTCAAAGTGATTTTATGTGTGTAATTTGAACACCTGACATTCGTGGTTAATGTTTTGATTCTGTACTGTTCTACTGTCTGTAATTCTCATTAGCCACTTGAAGTAGGTGTTGAATAGCTCTATGTCTGTATCTTACCTCATCGCGTGTTCATGTAGTGACAATGTTAAAAAAAACGTTCTCCTTAAATAATCACCCTTATCAGTGACGCCTCTAAACTACTTTTTTGACTGTACTTTAGTTAACATATATGACACCATAGCCAGTGTTTCATATTGAGGCATGTTGTATGTTCTCAGTTTAATTGCCTGCAATATGTTTCTCAATGGTATAGGCTGCCCTTCTGAGGGGTATCCAGACATTGAAATACCTATGTCACCCCCCTTGGCTGAACAGCACTCCCCACCACACCACTCAGTCACACCATCCAGTCACCCTCCAGTCGCCATCCAGAACATCATACTGTCGCAAGTGATAACCTGGAGAGGCAGCCTGCTGAAGACGCACTGCCCGCAGGTAAAAGCCAAATTATTTATGAGAGACCTGCCTAGGTGGCTCAGCACTACTGTGTTCTGATAATTTGCTAGATGCTAGGCTTTATCAGCTGCACCCTGGTGTGGAGGAATGCAAAAATACCAACGGGGGCCAGAATTATCTAGCTTTCCGCTGCACTGCTTCTCAGAATGTGTTTTACTTTGAGAATGTGATGCATGATGAATCAGTTAGCTACATATGACCTCTTTTTGCCTTTCTTTGACAGTTGACTCGCAGGTTGCCACCCAGCAAGCCTTCGCCGACATTGGTGGTGGTAGGGTAAGTATGTTCAAGTGCACTCCTGGCATTTTTGTTTGTAATTGCTTTTTTTCTTTTGCAGTACCACGTGGCAAATGGCTTTTGTATTGGTAGCAAACAAGCACAAAAAATTTATGGCTCAAAAGAAGCCATCATTAGTCGCAAAGGACATGGCCCAAGCCATATGGGGCCGCGAGGCCCTTGCGAATAGAACTTATGGGGGCAAACTGGCACCCAAAGACTATAAAAATCCAGACGCCACAGTCACGAAACAGTTGAGTCCCGAAAAGGTGGCTCTGATCATCAGTAAGTATAGTCTTGCTGTATTGAAGTGCAATGAGCTCTATGCTTCATTTATTAATGTCGGCTTTCTTTTTAGAAATGGTGACACATTGGGGTGCTCAGAATGACCAGTGCGTCAAGGCAACAATCGAAAACATGCCAACAATCTTGTCGCAGAAGATACAGGATGTCAGAAAAAGCATGAAGAGGTTGATGGGAGACAAATGAGGCTGGAATAAACGTTCAAAACCTTTTCACTTCGTTATTAAATGCGTAAGTTCGGTTGGAGCGATGCCACGTTGCAAGTGGTGCCGCTCACCTAGTGGGACCGCTTGCCAAGTGGTCCGACGAAGTGGTCCCACTTCCCAAGTGGTCCCACTTCCCAAGTGGTCCCTGTTCGATAACCCACTTCAAGTGGTCCCACTTGCAGCAAATTTTTGCCTGGGGTGTGCACCGCCCGTGTCATTATTCAAGGTGAACTGTACGTCATCGAGTTCTTCGTGCTAGCGTCATGCTCCCACGACGTTATTCTCGGCTGGGACTTCCTTTCGCGTCATCGTGCCCTCATAGACTGCTCCCGTGCAGAAGTCGCCCTTACGCCTCTGCAAACTGCTCTTTCGGTGGATCCCCTTCCCGACGCTTACAAACTTGTCGTTGCTGCGGACAGCGATATAGCCCCGAAAACGTCCACCCTGGTAGCCCTGACCTGTAAGGCCGCTCCAGGCGGAACTGTTCTGTTCGTCCCGTCCGAGGCATTTCTCCGCCGCCGCGGCTTGCGACTGCCGTTTGCGGTACTCGCCGTTGAATCGGGTGCTACGATTATGTTGGTTGCCAACTCATTGACATCCTCAGTTACATTACTTCGCGGGGAATGTTTGGGCAACATACAAGACGTTGACCTACTGCGTTCTCTGGAGTTTGCTGCAAACCAACCCGACCTCCAGCTGAATGCCATGAAACCACCTGTTGCCACTCCTTCCACTCCAGACTTTTTCCACCCTTCTGTTGCCGCTGACCTATTACCGAGACATCGACGCGAACTCTTAGCCCATCTTCGAGAGTTCCGCTCTTCCTTTGATTGCGCTCAACTATCTTTGGGTCGTACAACGAGCATCACGCGCCACATTGACACCGGTTGTAATGCTCACGCCAACAACCATATCGAGTTTCAGCGGAAGAGCGGCGTATTATCAACGAACAAGTCAACGATATGCTCAAGCGCGGTGTCATCCAGCCATCCCAGAGCCCCTGGTCGTCCCCTGTTGTGCTTGTGCGCAAGAAGGATGGATCAATCAGATTCTGTGTCGACTACCGCCGCCTGAATAAAATAACTCGGAAGGATGTATACCCGTTGCCACGCATCGAGGATGGCCTCGATTGCTTGCAAGGAGCAGAATATTTCTCGTCTTTGGATTTACGCTCGGGTTATTGGCAAGATCCAATGGCCGACCCTGACCGATCGAAGACTGCATTGGTCACTCCTGACGGGCTGTATGAGTTTAACCTCATGCCGTTCGGACTCTGCAACGCCCCAGCTACCTTCGAACGGAAGATGGACAACATCCTTCGCGGCTACAAGTGGAATACCTGCCTCTGCTACCTTGACGACATCGTTGTTTTTTCTCGCGATTTTCCGACTCACCTTACACGCCTTCGTGCAATTCTCATGTGCCTCACCTCTGCTGGCCTTCAACTTAACAAGAAGTGTCATTTTGCTGCGCCCCAGCTCACTATACTAGGCCACGTCGTCTGCAAGGAAGGCGTTCTTCCGGACCCCGCGAAACTGCGTGCCGTGGCCGAATATCCGAAGCCCAATTCCATGAACACGCTTCGATGTTTTATTGGGCTGTGTTCGTATTTTCGCCGATTTGTGCGCGACTTCGCTTCTATCATCGCGCCTCTTACCAATCTACTGACAGCCTCCAACGGCCTGTCTGCTTGGTCACAAGAGTCTGCGACACGTGGCAGTTGTGCCTACCATTGGAGATGCTGTTTTCATGTAAACAATTGTCGAAGTTTTTTCATGGAAGCGTCCACTCATTCCTCAGCAGTGAGCCATGGGTGCACAGGCGAAGGTATGTTTGTTTTGCTTCCGGTGAAACCTACCCATTTGAGATCACGAATCTGTATTTCCTGTTTTGGTGACGATCATCGTTAGGAAACTTGATGAACGTGAGCATTTTCTTTTAATGGCGCCTTAAAAATGCTACTGGTTCGTACAGGTGTTCCATGCATATGAAATGATAAATTTGATATTTCAAGCATATGCTTATTAATGAAGACGTGTTCACGAGTATCTCTCAGTGCTCACGTCTTAACCGTTTTTACAGCATTCATTGTGTATAAATCATCACAGGAACATCACATCATTTATATCGCACGTGCTGCATTCCTAGAGGACGGATGAAGTCTGGTGTCTGTGATGAGGCTTGGTTGAGTAAAATGAGGATCACGGCCTGAGCTGTCGAGGCCGCATTTCAATGGAGGTGAAATGAGAGAACGCTTTGGTACATAGGTTTATACTGGTGTATAAACAACCTACAGCGGCCAGGATTATTCCGTCGTGTCCGTTTGCGGAATGTCTCTTAGTCATTTCGTGGTTGCGGTAGGTAAACATGTTTAGCAAGGTTTTCAGCCGATTGAATTAAAATAAGTCATCGGGTCCCGTCACAAGAGCTCACGTGCTACAGAAGTCAAACGCAACCGACCATGAGTTTTTCTCAGTTTTGTTGAATAATGCGACTGTGTAGAAACCACATATTATTAATACCTAATCACTTTATTCTTCGTGTTCACAGGTCGTCAACTTCCACCATGCTCCCTAGGACCTAAAGGATGCCACAAGATCACGCAGACTAAGCAGAAGTTCTTAGTCAATATTCAAGACCTCAGCGAGCCACAACGTCGTCTACTTTTGCTTCGTGCAAAGCAAAAGCAAGTCGTCAACACAGTGTGCGGCCATCACTACATGGTGTACTTAAAGAAGTACACGTCGCTTCTAGCGTCAAAATGGTGCTCGAATCCATTTCTGGAGCATGCAGTGAATTTTCGCGGGACTGTAGTGATCACAATGTCTCTTGTGAACAAGTGTCCGTCGGTGGGATTAGTTCCAGGAGAGAAGCCGTGCCAGTGCTGTCTCCGTCGCTATTATCACTTAAGACCAACTAGAAGTTTCAAGAAACGATCGCTGGAGCTTCATATGCCTATTCAAGATCAGTCAGCAGAGCTTGCTGTAGACGACCTGCCTGTTGCAGTTACAGATGCAGTCAACGAGGCTCTCGTTAGCGTAGGGGCGAGCCCTGTTAGACGAAAGCGGGCTCGAGAACGCAGGGAAATTTACATAGAGAACAAATTAAACAAACTGCAGAGAAATTTGAAGCAAACAACGCGCACTTATCTGGGCCTGAGCGACACATCAAGAGCAGTGCATGAAACGGAGCAAAAGTTTCTTCTCAATGACGGTTCACTAATGAATGTACTTAAAGAGAAATTCACGCAAGAGGGTAGCCGCAGGAACAAAATTCAGCCGCGGGAACAAGATTAAGATTCAGATTCAGGAACAAACTTCAGATCCTTACAATGGCACCACACTCAATAAAATTATAAAATGGTCACGCAATAAAATTATGAGGTTCTTTGGTGCCTCTGAGCGACAGGTGCGTGAGGCAATAAAACTCAAGTCCCATTCGGGGGTGCTGAGCATACCACCACAGGAGAAAGGTCGGCCCCTAAGCGAAGAAGTGGCTTCTTCTATCCGAAGTTTCTACGATGACGATTCAATGTGCCACTGCCTCCTGGGAAAAAAAGACGTGCTGTGTGGTCATCAGAAACGTTTGCTGCTGATGAATTTGGAAGAAATGCACTGAAATTGGAAAGAAACTTCAAAAATAACTTGTGGATTTTCTACGTTTGCCAGCCTTCGACCTGCACATTGCGTGTTGGCGGGGGAATGTGGCACACAGAGTGTCTGCGTGTGCATGCAGCACCAAAAATTTTAAGCTTCTGCTCCACGTTTCTGGATCAAGGGAGACGTGCGAAGACCTACTGGGAACAATAGTATGCCAGCTTAACTGTGAAGCATGCATGTTCAACCACTGCAGCAGTTGCCCAGGCAATAAGGCTGCCGAAACTTTACTCCGGAGTAATCTGAATACTGAGGCTGAAGGGAACAAAAGATTCTTAGTTATTAAACAGTGGGTCGGCTGCACGCGGTGCAGCCTCGAGTCCCTTCATTTTTCACATGATGAGTTCCTTGAAAAGTTCGCGGAAATGTTGAAGGAACTCCAAGGCCATCATTTCGTGAACAAACAGCAGGCGCGTTACTTTCGAAAGCCTAAAACAAACCTAAGCACCAATGAAGCAGCTGTGATAATCTATTTTGCAGAAAATTATCACTTTGTTGTAGAGGATCCACCTCAGCGATTCCACTCGGACAACACGCAGGCATCACTGCATCCAGTGGTTATTTACTACCGAGCAAAGGAAGTAAGCTGTGATGCAGTCTCCATCATATCCTTTGTTGTGATATCCGACAGCCTCGATCATAACACCAATGCAGTCTTTGCAGTTCAGCGCGCAATACTACAAGTCAGACAAGATCTCTCCCCCAATCAGGCACATTCACTACTTTTCCGCTTGGGCAACCGCTCAGCACAAAAACAGAAAAAACTTCATCAATCGCCACCACGGAGCGGATTTTGAAATTTCCGCCGAACGGAACTTCTTCGCAGCATCACATGGGAAGAGTGCTTGCAATGGCGTGGGAGGAACCGTGAAGCGCTTAGCAGCAAAAGGGAGGCTACAGAAGCCGTATTAAAACCAGATCTCGACACCGCAGCAGCTATTCGCACGGACGCAAGAAAATGTGCACGGCATTAGGGCAATATGGGTATCATAGACCACTACTGATGAAACTGAGCTGCTCCTCGCCGAGAGATACACGAATGCGATTCCCATTAAGAATACTCGTAAGTACCATCGCTTCAAGCCCACCTCAAAGTATGTTCTTCCAGTTGGTCTGACTTCGTACTCGGGCATGAAGGAAATTAATATATCCACTGTTCAAACTGTTCATCATCCACAAACGATAGTTCGGAGAGAATTATCCTGAGGAATTTCTCGTGACGGCACAAAACGTTCGGTGCACAATCGGCATGAGTACAAAGTCACTCACACTCATTGCTCTAAACTGCATCGCGCACCGCGAGCTCCGTTTATTTTTTTCCGCGCTTTCACTTTCGGTGTGATAGCAGTTGTCGACGATGGGTGGTACCCTTGTTAATGCCAGGCTATCGATGCAATAAAATTGAATAAAGTAAACAACCTGACTTTCTCATTCATGCATTTCGACATATCAAAGATCAACTGGATCTTTCATTACACTGGTGTAATCAGTCGAACCATGTGTACCTGCAAAGAAACAAAACCGGTCAGCTAATTAACCCATAGCGCAAAAGTGACAAAGCCAATAGTGACAGTCTTTCCACGCATTAGGATTTATGTAGAGAGCAGAACCGATAGCCGGGCTAGTTCTGTATTCATGTTTGATTCATTTTTTAGTGTTACTTCGCAGGCGGCTATCATTAGTAATGAAATCGGTAGCCTTAGTAAAGCTGTAATAAATGGACTTTCCAGCTGTGACTTCCTGAAACAAACTGCGCCTGTCTTCGTCGTTTCTTTGTCCGCCGTGCTCGTTTTGCGCTAAAGTTTTAGTATTATGGAATACCAACTAGCCCGCTCTCACACCTTGCTTCCTGAAATGCTCACACTTAGCCGCTCCGACGCTTTAATTAAAATACTTATTGCAGCCTCCTTAAAAACGCCACCCTTGCTTCATTCTCAACAGTTCCGCAAGAAGACCACCGGCGGAAATCCACAAATTGAACTATACTCCTCTTTTCGCGCAAAATCTTGTTCGTCTTGGAAGCAAATTAGCGACCACTTTACTGCTGATAGCTTACGATGACAGGTCGTTCTACCCATTTCAGTTTTCAGATTAGCGGACTAAACTTTTCCCCCGCTCGGTATGACTATAACAAAAGGAGGGAGTGAAGCGAAACGTATTTTTTCTTTCTACCATCTTTTTAAATGGAGTACATGACATTTAAGCCCGTCGAAGCGTTTACAGGCAAATCGTCATGGCTTCTTTAACGCCATGGTCACCATGGTCGCTTGAACACGATTGTGTTGGTAAACTTTGCAGCATATTCACCGTCCGACTCGAGCGATGCTTTTCATGACGACGGCGTATTTCCCTATTAGTAAATCCTATCGCAGGTAAGGGCCTATTGAAAACAACAGTGTCGCTTGCCTGAGGTGCGCGAGAATGCTATTCACGCTGTCAGCGCGCATTGACATCCAATCAAATACAGTCTAGAAGTGTCCGCGTTTCTGATAAATCACTTCAATAAACACGAAGAAAAGCTATCTATGTTGCCTAGATGTAACGTCCATCAGCGCAGGAAGGCTCACAGCCGCGCAAGTCGTAGTTACTGCTCGGACGCTTTTCTGCGAGCACAAAATGTGTACAAGGGCAGACACACGTGGGAGTCAACTTCAAAAATTTTTTCTTGCTTAAAGCAAAAAGTAATTTATTAAAGGTTTCTCATTTTGTTGGGAGTGCACGTTGCTAATAAATGCGCTATTTGGAGCATTTTACTATAGGACCACCTCAATGTTCAATTTACGACTGAGCATGGCCAAAACTTGCTTTTTTGAAAGTTTGTCGCCGGCTGTACGCACTATTTCGCGCTATGTGCGTATAAAACTATTTTTCGCGTCCTATTCTATAAACTGCCTTATTCTAAAGTTTTATAACATGATATGACATTTTCTGAAACTTCGGGACCTTCTGCAGTAATATGCTAATCATGTAACTCAACTAAACTATTTAATAAACTTGACTTGATCCTTATAAAGCCGCCCATTTCTTGGCCAATCCCCCACAGTGGGTGCGGGCCACAGTTAATAGGTAAACAACAACAAAAACGACACGGACAGGCTCGGCCAATCCTCTGCACTGGGTATGAGCCATGCTCAGAGGACAACAACGACAGCCTGGTCACGTACGTACCACAGGATACTAACACACTATAAGCAACAAAGAAAAGCATACCCACAACCGCACAAACTAAACAGATCTCAAGGAACATATTGAAGAAGATTGCAGGCGAGAACTGTCCGAAACACAGTACACTTAAGCAGAGTGAATTCCAGACAAAACCCAGAAGCAAGCTTCAAGCTCTGCAAGCACGAACCCGCAGACATGGCACATATCTTATGGAAATGCACAGGGATCAGAGCAATATACAGAGAGGACAACACAAAACGGGACTTGGCCCTTTCATTCAAAGACATCACCGATTGCTAAGGAGGAACACGGGCGCTTTCCGAGTCCTTGTAAGGGACTGGATCACGCTGACGAGTGACCTTTTCAACAACACTAGCGTGCCCGGCGCTGCTAAACCATTTGATTTCATTCTTTGATGGTGCATGCCAGTTCTGCGGCGAGGTCCTCCACATTGTCTGGGCGTGCCAATCAAACCTATCTAGCCGCTCCCCCCCCCCAACCCCAACTCCAAACCCACGAGAGTGGAGTAGGAGGCGGCCCTGTTCGGCTGTCAGGACTTCATGGCCCAAAAGGCCCTGGTTCAACGGACGCGGGCGGCGTTGCTCGCCAATGGAGCCCTGGAATAGGGGCTCCACCTAGTACTGTGATAGGAGGAGGCCCAATACGGCCCCAACCCAGTCACCTCTGTGTAACCATTTAATGGTTAATAAATGTTTCGACCCCCACTCCTGAGAGCGGCGATGGCTAAACGCTATACTAGCACGTATCTACACGATCATCTGTGGGCAATCCAGCGGGCCTGAGCAGCGGTGGAAAGGCTACGCCTAACCGAACAGAATGCCCGGGCGGCCTGAGCCCTGGCCCCCAACTTCGCAGGTGATTTTTTGAATGAAGTATTCCTCGTCCGCGCGTCCGTCCGTCTGGTCTCCCATAGTGGGTGTGGGCCACTCTAGAGAAACGATTAAAGGTTTGTGCATGCAACCCGGCTTCGAATCATCGCGTTCCTTCAGACAGGCAGCCGAACGCTGTCTGCGCTGCTAACCGAGTTGGTTCGCCGAAAAGCGCTCGTACTGAAACGGAGCCATGGATCAGAGTCAAGTAAGTCAGATGAGCATGGTGGGCTCGATGCAGTCCATGCAGATGAGCTCGATGCAATCGACAGTGTCGGGAACCACTTCTGAGGAGGACGCTGACCGCCGACGAACAATCTTACTAGTCATATTCTGCCTTCTATTCATGCTCTTTCTATTACTGCTTTTGATGCTTCTCGGCCTCCTCAAAGGCGCTAGCGGCGACGATGACGACACGGTTGACACAAAGGAGGTCCAATATGTGAAAAACGGGGGTGGACGTGGTTCAGACCCGACAGGAAATACGAAGATATCGACTTCAATGTCAGGGTCGTCGCATACGAGTTCTTCGTGGACACAATCGAGCACGATGGGAAGCAAGCCGTCACAAATTCCGAACGCCACCACCACTCCGTCACAGCCGACGGTTACCCCAATGACCACCGCAACCACAAGCCCAACCACAATGACCACCACAACCACAAGCCCAACCACAATGACCACCACAACCACGAGCCCAACCACAATGACCACCACAACCACAGAGGACAGTTGGAACTACAGCCAGGACTACACGCAAGCAATCTGGAAGTCCCTGCATTACTACCTGTGTCCCTTCTGGGCAGACAAGCAAGGCTTCAGGAGTCATCGCCGCACGTACGGCATCGCCTTTTTCCCGTACATGTTTTGCCACTACGCCATGTACTGCTGCTACTCCCTTGACGACAACATGCAGCTGCAACCTGAGATGCCACACGTGGACCTCCCGCCGAGGGATGCCGTGCGCCGCATGGCTAACTTCAAGGCTGAAAATCCGTTCCTCAAGGTGTGGCTCGTTGTTCGGGGCAACGACTCTGTGTTTTTGAAGTTGCTGGCCAACGCCAACAACGAGATGGCCACATTCCAAAACAACGCTGTCGCCTGGATGAAATCCAACAACTACGACGCCATCCGCATGTGGTGGATAAACGCGCCTGACACGCTGAACCGCAGTATGGCGTTGCTTTACAATGAAACCAACGACGTATTCATGCCGCTCAATTACACGTTCGGCTTCCTCTTCCCATACGGATATTACGAGCGGGCGTCATACAACACGAGCAAGTTGGCGCACAGACGTGCGTACCACACCATCGTGATGTACCACGATTACCCACGCAATATCACCAACCGCACAAAGGCGACGACGTACACGATTCGCGAATTGAAGGTCTACTCGCGAAAACTGAACGAGACCGATCGACCCACTTTTTGTCACTTGTATCCTTTTGCGGCACTCACGTACAAGATCGACCCTGCCAAGTGCGAGAACGGCAGCGTCAACAGCGGCTTCAAGCCGTACACCATCCATCCGCTTGGATATGGGCCTCCAGGACCACTCACTAAGACCGAGGGCATGCTGTCGCTTCCGGAGGCATGCGACATGCTTGACTCATCGTGGAACCAGACCAAAATTCTTGCTGATCAGACGAATTTCTATCCAAATTACCATTTCGCCTGTAAAGGCGAGGACGTCATCGCTTTTACTGATGGAGAAGACGTTTACGATAATTTAGTGGCACTGGACCAAGAGTACGAAGAGGAGGTGTTCGGTGTGATGAATCCGGAGTACGATGACTTCCCAGGTGTTTGCACGCCGCCTGTGGGCGATAATTCCAGCTTTCCCACTGTGCGAAGTGCATTCCAGTTAATGATCCACTGATGCATTACAGCGCTAAGGGTTCACTGTTTGCACTAAGCGATCATTACGCAGTGCTTGCTACGCGCTGACCTTGCCAACGGCTGTCAGTTACACAATTTGTTCTTGTCGCATGCTTAGGCACTACCATTCGGTCACATCTGCGCCCTGATACGTTTGTTCTGTCTTACGCGGTGAACGTTTCGTTTTCATCTATACTGTGTTTATCGTTCTTACCTTGTTGCGCTGAACGCTCTGGGACTGCCTATGGTGTCATTTTTATCACGTCTCAACAATTATTTTGGGAGTGTAACTTAAAGCTGCATGCAAGTCTAAATGAATAATTAAAATTTTACATCTGGCATGGCGAGCTTATATAGTAGTCAAGTTCCAAGTGTACTGTAGCTTGGAGTAATTTGTAGTTTCCAGTACGCATAAACGGTTGATTGCTTACATTCTAACATCGCGAGGTTCTATAGTAGCCAACTCCCAGAAGCACAGTAGCTTGGAGTGTAGTTTGTAGTTTCAGTGCGCATAAACGGCTGATTGCTTAAATTCTAACATCACGTCGCAAATTTCGGTCGCAGATGTGCATTTGCAAGTGTTGTAAGGTTTATCACAGCAGAACATCGGCTTAACTTTTTGAACTGACAGCGTTGCGATTATCGCAAACTATCGGCGCACAATTGAGAGTAAGCCAGACGCAAAACAGGCTGATTCGATTCTTACGGGATAGGCAAAGACAAAATAAACTACAGGTTATCAAGCCGCATCTTGCGAATTGGCCGCCATTATCGAAGTCACGCCGCACTTACCAGGTTACCTCCGTATTGGCAAACCTAACTCAGACTTATGCTTGCGACTTAAGTCACCCCATAAGTCCGCCCTTAATGGGTTTCAAGAACGAACCTTGTACTTATCGCGGGACTTTCCTCGTACTTATCGCCGTCGTAAGTAAGGTTCGGTTAAGGTAGCCTATGACCTGTCTTAAAGGCCAAATCCGGCGATTTTTCGAGGTCAATGGATCTCAGTAAAATGCGCTGGGTACGTTCCTTTTCCCGTTCTTCACTTCACTTTTCTTTCCTTAAAAGTATTACATAAGGGGTGGGTTTACAATTGGGTGACATATATACATAATAATAATATATACACAATTATAACATACACAAAAATTATACATAATAATATATACATTCATAAAATATGCACAATACCACATTTGCATATAACTAGTAGCCACATATAAACATGAGAATAAATTAGTGCTTAAGCTTTTCAGCAAATGATAATGGACAGGTGATATCAACGATAGAACGGGGCAGGCCGTTCCACGCAGTCGTTGAACGGCAAAAAAAAAAGGGAGGCCGAGAAGGTAGCAGTGCGGCTGCGTGGACGGGTTACTTGTAAGTGACGCCCAGTACGAAGGGAAAGACGTGGGGGTGGGGCCAAGATGTATGGTGTCTGATGAAGCGAGCTGTAATAGAACTTGTGAAAAAGGATTAGTGAATCAATGCGGCGCCGGGATGACAATGAATCTAAGCCGGATCATGCCTTCAGTAGTGATACGCTTGTGTGATAAGAGTACGATGAATGAATGAATCTTGCTGCGCGATTTTGGACTGATTCGAGTGCATTGATGAGATATGCTTGATGTGGGGACCATATCGGGGATGCGTACTCAAGTTTCGAACGTACAAGTGTTTTAAAAAAGGGACCAACAACTGCCCAGAATGTGAAATGAGTTGGCTCCACTGATGTAAAGATTGTCCGTTACATTGACTCAAACCAACCCTGTTTTCTTCGTGAGAGATGGATTTATATTTTTATTTCTTAAATGAAAGTCGCAAAAAATGACCCGTCGAGCCTCTGGCGGCAAAAACATGAATGAAACGATGAAGACGGCCACGTGACCGTTGACTGCTGTACGCGGTCGACGATTTTTTTGTTAGCATTGAAATATTGTTCGTTTCTTTATATTAAAAGGTATTACTCCATAATAATGTACATATAGGCATGCGTTAGTAGTATGCATTAAAGTGGCGCTGCCGTCGCGCGACGTAATGATCCCGTGCTCGTCAGCGCGTCTTCAACGTGCTCATGCAACCGTGCACGCAGTTTCCAGGTCGCTGAGATTTTGGAGCGACATAGTTCTGCTACCTATAGACTTCGTCTCAGAAATGACGCGCGCTGCTACTCGGTGCGACCGTGCATATGCACAGTTCGTTTTCGATTACTTGGCTTGGCTCGTGTAACGAGAGAGTAACGACGCCGAGACAAGCCATCGATGACACAGGCACAGGCAACCTTGGGCACAGGCGCACACAACGCTGTACAAATACCGGGAAGGTGTATAAAGCCACACATCTCATTGTAACAGCTTGCTATTTTCAAAAATTGTTGGAAGGCTCAAAATAAAGGTGGTTAAGCATAGTTACAGTAACTCCTGCGAAAGGAGAACAACGACAGCTTTCACAAGGGCTAGCGGCATCGCTATCAATTCTCAGCGTTGCTGGAGCAAGCCTCCATGCGTGTTTGGAGCCTTTCAGATCGAAAAATACTGCTTATAAAATAACTACGTGCTTTTCGGATAAACCACTGCAGCTACAAATGCTACGAAGGGTGAGCTTCCTGTCGCGCCGTAAAAAACTGGGTCGAGAAAAATCAGTTGTCGGTCCCTTTAAATGCTAGTAGTTTGACGTGAGGGGGTGCATGACGTATGTGACGTTTTAAGAATCCAAAGGTTCGGTTAGCTGAGGCAGTAATGCGCGACACATGATCAGACCAATCTAAATTATATGAAATGGTGACACGAAGGTACTTAAATGAGCCTACTTTTTCTAAAGGAGTATTGCTGATGTTATAGGGTATATAAGAGGGCTGATGGTGGCGAGTGAAACACATTACTTTACATTTATTGGGGTCAAGGGTCATGAGCCAGTCGTTACACCAGTGTTGTACTTTGTTAAGGTCGTCTTGCAGGACACTGTGATCAGAGTCGTTATTAATTGCATGGCACAGTCGTCGGCAAACAGACGGGTATGAGAAGAGACATGAAGTGGAAGGTCGTTAATGTAAATAAGGAAGAGTAGGGGACCCAGGACACTTCCTTGCGGCACGCCAGACGTTACGGGAAGGGGTGCGGATGTACGATTATTGACATGCACTTACTGATGGCGGTTAGAGAGAAATTCAGCAATCCAGTTTAGAATGTTTGGGGGCCAGTTCAAACGGGATATTTTTAGTAATAGCCGTTTATGAGGTAACTTGTCAAATGCTTTTGCATAATCGCGCAAAATAGCGTCAACCTGGGTGTTTCTGTCGAGGTTAATGTGAAAGTCATGGGTGAAGATGGCAAGTTGCGTTTCGCATGATAAGCCTTTGCGAAAGCCACGTTGGGCGGGGTGAAAGAAGTTAGCGGTGTCTAGGAAGCGCATAATTTGGGTGTAGATTACGTGTTCCATTATCTTGCAGAGTACACTTGTAAGAGAGATTGGCCGGTAGTTAAGATGTGAATTTTTATTTCCTGATTTGTAAATCGGAACGACCTGCCCGCTCTTCCAGTCTGGGAATACTGGAGGATGATAAAGACTGAGCGAAGATTAGTTTCTTATCTGCGCTTACTTATCTGCGCTTGCCCATGCAATAGGCGAACCTATCAATCCGGCACGCGTGGGGGCCTACGCCAAAGATAACTGTTAAGGCATTTGATTTCATCTTTCGCGTAGGTCCCCACGCGTACCGGATTGATAGGGTCGCCTATTGCATGGGCATGCGCAGATAAGTTTTCGTGCCTTCTTTCTTTTCCGCCATTGTGCATATATTCAGTTGTTAGTCGGCGTCTGTGGTGTCCTGACCTCTTTCTTGTGTCCATGTTTGCACGCCCTGTCTTTTTAGAATGAATACTTACCAACTAGCTCAGCTCTCTGTTATTCTAAGCAAAAGCAGAAGCGGTAATATCAAACGCGTATCTAACGGTGAAGACGCTCGCGACCGACTTTCAAGTTTCGCGGCGAGCTCCTTACCGCATCTCGGAAAAGACCTAAACGCCTGGTTTCACCAAGTCGACTATTGGTTCAAAACCATCAGTGTTCCTGGGGAGGTCGCCATGCCATTCATTATCTCGAGGCTCCCAGCTAAGGACTTTACATGGATGCGTCACCACACAAAGGTGGCAGAGATCCCTACCTTGCCTGATATGAAATCAGCGTTCCGCCGACGTTAAACATGGACTGCGATGTAACGGCTAAGCAGCGAATGTTCGGAGCAACGCAACGCGCTGGAGAGTCCTGTACAGACTTCGCATACAGCAAGTTGGACCTCATGGAACAATGCAATTATCCTGTAATGCAACAAGAGAAGTGTCAAGCCATCATGGCTACATTATCACCCAAAGCAAAGAAACATTTCTTCGACAAGACTTTTAGGCAGCTGGACGACATGATAAGTTCCTTTCTGCGCTTTGAACAGATCAGGAATTCCGAGGAAAGTGTTCAAACTGTGGTTGCGCAAGAACGCGAGTCCGTCAAGAACGCAGTCCGCCAAACGCCGCGTTGACTCGAAGCGTACGCCTCGAAAGCTTCTGCGCAGTCGTCAGCCCACGGATAGTGTAGAGTCGAGCGGTTCCTCAGATGATCAAGCAGCACAAAGAAACGCGCCTAAAAAAGAAGGCACAACTGGGAAGCCGTCTCCGTTGCGGCATTCGACTCATTCCGGGACGCGATTTTTTGAAAGATCCCAAGAAAACGCCCCGAGAATTCGTAAACTGTGCTTGGACTGCTCCAGAATTGCTCATTTTGTGACGCAGCGTCGTCTACCGCTAGTGAGTGAGTGAGTAAAAACTTTATTGAACATGTCCGGCGGCATTGAGCGGGGTGGGGCTACAAGCACCCCGGCCTAGGTGACGGCCTCGAGTTCCTTGACCCGGGCGGCATCCTGGGCGTGCCGGACGGCCCACAGTTGATCGGCAAGTTCGTGGCTGAGCAGAGCCGCCTCCCATCGCGCCTCGCGGTTCGAGACTGCCATGTCTACCGGGTTCGTAGGGGACCGCTGCACGCTACCGGTACACTTCCACAGCATGTGCTGCAGCGTCGCTCTGGCTCCGCACGCTTTACACGCGTCAGACGTATAAATGTCTGGGTAGCAGAGGCGAAGGATCACCGGATTCGGGTACGTGTGTGTCTGTAGTTGTCTCCAGGCAACCTGCTGTTTCTTGTTTAGTTTGGCGTGGGGTGGTGGACATTTGCATCTGTTCAGTCTGTAGTGTTGTGTGATGTCTCTGAAAGTGCTCATGCGATCCTCCCACGTCCATTCCCGCATCGCTGTCGAAGTGTGCGACACATCGGGACTGTCGGCAGGCGTCGCAGCTCGGCGTGTAAGTCCTCGAGCCGCGGCGTGGGCAGTCGCGTTGCCCGCAAGCGGAGGGTCCGTGTGGGCGGGGGTCCATATGAGGAAACTTGTTTTTGCGGCAAATGTTGCCTTCGTGAATTTGGAGAATGCGGGCCGCTTCGCGGGAGATCCGGCCGCTGGCGTAGTTGCGTATCGCCGCCTGCGAGTCGCCTATTACTGACTGACTGTGTGGTTGAAGGAAAGGAAAAAGGCACTATTTTCTGTAACCCTGGCGGGAGCACGGCTCAGCGCCTTTGGGGGGATGGAGACAGGAGAGATGGAGATGGTCACAGGAGTTCGAGGGACGGGGCCACGATGCAGCCAGAGGCACGGTACGCGTCTGTGACGAGGCGGCGAAGGCCCCGCCGATGAGAGGCGCACGGCATAGCGGTCGAGGCAACCGTCACAGGGCGTCGACGGCGAGAGGCACGAGGACTAGTCCGTAAGGCATCGCGGGCGACATGTCCGTTCTCCACGAAATCCAGCGAGCAACTCCGCCTATTATCCCCTCGGCGTCCGTGGTTGCTATCGCGAGGGCTATGGCAGCTTCCTCGGCCGCCTCCGTCTCTTCCGTGCGTATCGTCGCGCTCGTGACGCAAGTTCCTACGTGATCCGTGATCGCGACCGCGAAGCCGCGGTGGCACTCGTAACGGGCCGCGTCTACGTAAACCGTGTCTTTGTTATTGCCCAATTTCTTTTCAAGGTCTTGGGCGCGCCTGTTGCCCCAACCGATGTGATGTGTCGGGTGCATGTTCTTAGGCAACGGCAGAACGACAATGCGCTCGCGAATACGTCTGGGTATCCCGACCTTTTCGCCGCGCTGCGTATGGTAGTTGATGCCCAGTGTCTCGAGGATGTGTCGACCGGTTCTGGTCTTCGCCAGACGTTCGTACTGGGCGATGTTGTGTGCTTCGATTATCTCGTCTAGAGTATTGTGCAACCCCAGCTCGAGAAATTTTTCCGTGCTAGTATTGACCGGTAATCCAATTGCGCGTTTGTACGCCTTGCGGATGAGACGATGTAGTTTGGCGCGTTCAGTCGCCTGCCACTTGAGGTAGGAGGCGACGTACGTTATGTGGTTCACAACAAAAGCATGTACCAGGCGAATGGTATTGCTTTCCTTCATTCCGCTATTCCGATTTGTTATTCGTTTCAGCAACCGGATTGTTTGATTGACCGCGCCCTCTAGTCTGCGAATGGTTTCGCCGTTGTGGCCGTTGGCGTACAGGCGCAAACCTAGTACCCTAATGGTGTTTACTTGTGGGATGACAGCGCCGTCTGATGTGAGTACATTAATTTCTCTGTATGCGCACTCGAATGCGGAATCGGCGTTCTTGGGTTTACGACCCCTGCGCGAGGGTCTGTAGAGCAGGAGCTCCGATTTAGCAGCGGAACATTCGAGGCCCGTGTGGCGAAGGTAGTCCTGCACCGCGTCGACGGCTTCCTGCAGCGTTTGCTCTACTTGGCCGTCATTTCCCTCGGCAACCCAGAGGGTGATATCATCGGCGTACAAGCTATGGTGGAGGCCTTCTATCTCAGCTAGTTTTCGTGGTAATCCGACAAGCACGAGGTTAAAGAGCATGGGCGAGATTACGGAGCCCTGCGGCGTGCCCGTACAACCCATGTGTATGTCTTGCGATTATAGTCCGCCGATCGCTAAGCGGGCCCGGCGACCCGTAAGAAAATCCCGTACGTAGTGGTACGTTCTCTCGCCCAGTCCCAACGCTCGTATACTTTCAAGTATCGCAGCATGGTTAGCGTTGTCGAATGCCTTTTTGAGGTCGAGCCCGAGTATCGCTTTGGTGGATCTTGTGGGATTGTCTACGATATCGTGCTTGAGTTGAAACATAACGTCCTGCGCCGAAAGGTTACGACGGAACCCCAGCATCGTGTGTGGGAGCATGTTTCGGTCCTCGACGTAGTTGGTGAGGCGAGCGAGAACCACATGTTCCATGACCTTACCAACGCAGGACGTCAGGTATATCGGTCGAAGGTTGTCAATGTGTACTCGTTAGCCCGGTTTGGGGATCATAATTATGCGCGCCGTTTTCCACGAGCTCGGTATAGCGCCCGCACTCCAGCACTCGTTCATGTAAGCCGTCAGTTGTTCTATCGACTCATCGTCCAAGTTACGTAGCGTTTTGTTGGTTATCCCGTCCGGGCCTGGCGCCGATTTTGTGTTGAGCTTGTGCAGTACCGTCCTCACCTCTGCAACGCTGAAGTCCTCGTCTAGCTCCGCGTTACCCTCACCCTCCCAGGCGTATGCCGAGTGCGCGAGGTGGCTACGTGATAGGAAGTAACGGCTTCGCACGTCATCTAGAAAGTCCGCGGATGTGCCTTTGTAGTCGTACAGCAACTTGTTAATCTTATGCGCGTGCGATGTTTTCGTCTCCTCCTTCTCCAAGAGGTGCCGGAGGAGATGCCACGTCTTGGCCCGTCCCAGCTGGTTCTCCACCCCGTTGCATATCTCTTCCCATTGCGTTTTGCATACCTGTAACGCGTGCTCTTCCATGTTCCTGCTTAGCCGTGCTATGCGTCTGCGCAGCGTTCGATTGTGGCGTTGACGCTTCCACCTGTCTTGCAGGCTGCGCTTGGCTTCCCACATGTGTAGGAGTTTGCTGTCTATCACTTCGAGCTCTGCTTCTGGCGGAACCTCCCGCGTCGCCGTTTCTAAATCCCCCTTGAGCGTCGCAGTCCAGCTATCTATATCCTCGATAGCCGCACTGCCACGATTCTGCTCTTTCCGGACTTTGCGATACGCGTCCCAATCCACCAGCCGGTGCTTCTTGCCCTTGGTGCCTTCCCGATGAACGTGGTGGTGAGGTCCAGCGTCGACATGGATCTGGATCACTGAGTGATCGCTACCCAGGTCCTCCTGTGTATTATGCCATCGCGCGCTAGCAACGTTCTTGGTAAATGTGAGGTCGGGTGAGGTGTCTGCACATACGCTGTTGCCCCTGCGCGTAGGCGCGGAAGGGTCTGTAATAAGCTCGAGCCCCTCATTCTGCGCGGCTTCCCAAAGGCGCTTACCTCTTGGCGTTTCGTACCCGTACCCCCACGGCGCGTGGGGCGCGCTGAAGTCGCCCGCGATGAGCAAGGGCCCGTCGCCAGCTGCCTCTCGCGCCTCTCGGAGTAACGTGCTAAAGGTTTGTACCCAGCCAGCTTGACCAGGTCATTGGTTTCCTGCAATAGTGTTACGTCCGGTCGTTGCCGGCTACGTAAGAATTGTTGGAGAAGCGCCCGTTTCCTCCTGTACCCCCTGCAGTTCCACTGCCAGATAGTGAACGTGTTCCGTGGGCGTTGTGTTTGTGTGGTTTCGTGTCGAGCCATGGTGACTGTACGTGTTACGATTTGCCGTCCGGCTGATCCTGCGCCTTTTCGTCGGGTATCGGCCTAAATTACGGTTTCCCAGTCGTTCGTACTGGGCGACCCACTGCGCCCGGAAGCCTCATTTCGATATTGTCTATGCGCGTTTGCAGCGTCGCGACCATTTTTGTGAGCTGAGATATTGCAATGCTCAACTGTTCGGTTTGCGCGGTTTGCTGAGCAATTGCGTTGTTAAGTTGCGCGGTTTGCTGCGCGTGTTGGGTCATCATCGCGTCTACCTTGTCGTCGAGTCTGTCGACTCGCTCGCGGAGTTTCTCCTCGCGTTTCTGCGATTTGACGTTAGCCTGTTCCGGGTCAAGTGCCTTACGTTTAGTGGGTGCGGGGTGCGCGTCTTGAGCCGCCTCCATGACTTCCTCCACACTCTCGACTGTACTAGCAGCCACGTCGGATGCGACGGGTTTAATTGGAGGAGGAGGAAAGGAAACTGTCGGGGCTTCCCCCTTCAACGTGGCAATTTCGTTTCTTAACCTTGCATTTTCCTGCTGTAGTTTTTGGATCATTGATTCGAATTGATCCAATCGTTTCTGCATTAGACTTTCTGGTTCACTGTTGCGATTGTAAGCAGAGCTGCCGCGTCTGTCTACGTCCGGGTTTCTATCAATGGCAGTCTCGGTTCGCGTTAGCGGTGCGTTGGGCGCGCGTCCGGAGGCGACGTCCATCCACCTCAATTTATGGGGGTCAACTTCTCCTCCGCCTTTGGCTGCAGCTGTGTGGTTAGCTCGGGCCGTCGACGCGCTGCGAGGCTTCGCTGAACGGGGTCGGGAGACGCTGCGAGAGCCGGCTCGAGAACGAGTACGGGAGCGAGTGCGGCTCCGCGCGCGGCTCTCCCTCGAGGCCGATCGACTGTTGCCGCTGCGTCGTCTCGGTGCGGGGTGTCGTCGGTAGCCCTCCTCCCCGTCGTTGACGGTGGTGCTACTGCTGTAGGCGGCCTCAGCCTCCTCGCGCATTCTGCGTTCCCACTGTCGGCGCTTGACTAGGTAGGGTATCTTGTACTTGGCTTTACACTTGCGGTCTCCGGTGAGGTGACCCTTTCCGCACAGTTAGCACACCGGCTCGCACCGATGATCGCCAGGCGTGTTGCCGCACCTACGGCACTTTTTGTCGTTCGGGTTGGGGCACACGTCGGTCCTGTGTCCCAAACAGGGCTGGGCAGAGATACTCAGAAAAGTATTCCGGAATACAGATATCGAAATACATGAACTGGAAACCTAAAATACAGATACTGAAATACATTTGCTTTTAACGCAACGGGATATTTCGAAGATACTTTTGCAATAAGACGAAAAAAGTATTCCGCAATACAGTTACAGCGATACAGATACTGGAATACTTTTTTTTATTTGAAGGATGCTCATACTACGCAAAGACACTTATTAGTGCAGCATAATGTTGTAATTAAAGTTACAGCGCATCGAAACGTTCAGTTCATTTACTTATTTAATACAGTACCCTCAGCGCCATTAAGACATAGCAGGGGAGGGGGTGGATAAAGTACATAATTAGCAATAATGACATAATTACAAGTATCAATTGCAATAAAAATACACTATTTCACAGCAACAGTAACAAGGATTGGACACCGAAGTCGACATACTTGGCGAACAAACTAAGCTATGCTAGAAATAGCACACTTTAAGCAAATCACTCGAATCACTAATGAACACCAGTGAATTGAGGAAAAGTATGCATTTACCTCGCACATAAGATCTTCTTTACTGAGAAGGTTGCTTCTAACAGCGTCGGTTCAGCCTCAGCACAAGACTCATGAAAGAAAAAAGTCTGTCCCGCGCTGAAGGCGAGCACAAATTCGTGTTATAGTGAATAAATATTGCCTTCATAGCCAGATTGCCCTGCAGCGTGGCGATATCTCTTCTTGGGTCATCTAGATACCGAAACTCTTCCGCCCTCACTTGGGTTGTTCTGACTGTTCAGAATCCGAAGTCTGTCCCCATCTTCGGAATCCGAAGCCGTCTGACCCTGTCGGCTTCAATGAAGCTGTCACCACCACCGACGCTACCAGCACCCATTTCAGAAAGCCGCAACAGGCGAAGTCGGCTCCGGCGGTGGGGGAGCCTGCACCACAAAAGACCCTTTCACGCATGTAATCAATTAGGAACGCACCCTGACATGGAGAGGTGGCTCAAAGCGCGTCAAAGATAGCCATCTTCTAGTCCCTTCCGCCGCGACTACGGGGACTGCTTTTGGAAGTGCCGCCGCTTTGAGAACTGAATGCACGCGAAGCATTGCAAAGCCTGTTCCAAGGCGGTATCCGCGCGGGGGGTCGGGAAGTAATAGCTTGCCACCCGAAAAAAATTAGGCGTGCTGCACTGACCTTGAGAGACAGCGACTTTCCTCGGCAGAGGCCGACAACACTGCCCCCGCGATTTTGCCGTCTGCGGCGTCGCGCGCTTTACCACATGGACCATTCTGTGCTTGAGCGGAAGCCATCGCCGCCCTATCTATCGGCGACCGGCGGCGCGCCTTTGCTTGTCTTGGCACAAAAAAGAAAAAAAGAAACGCCATTTCCCCATTGAAAACACGCCTTAACTCATTTCCGACACAAAAAAAAACAATGTAACGAGATACCCGTGTCCAGCATAGTATCGCGATACAGGCGATACATCGTAAATGTATTTTACTACTGAGATACAAAATACATTTTTCAAATGTATCTCGATACGGAAATACAGATACTCAAAAGTATCTCTGAAATACTATCGCGATACTCTTGTATCGCGATACTGCCCAGCCCTGGTCCCAAACGACCACACTCGTAGCACATATCGATATGTTTCTTGTGAAGAGTGCACCTTATTACCATCCCGCCGTAGTTCACGTAACGAGGCACGTAGTAGTCGTCGAAAAGGATTATCACGTTGGTCGTGTTTCCCATGCGCTTGGCATGCAGGACGTTCGGGTTGCGGTAGTTAACCAGACTTCTCGCGACGTCCGCCGGCTTTTCGTCTAGCGATATGCCCCTGATGAGGCCCTTGGACGTGTTCTCCGGAGCCGCTCTGTAGGCACTCGCTTCGAACTCGCGGTCGGCAATTCGCAGCTCCGTATAGTCTAGCGCGATCTTCTGACGACGTGCTTACCACAATAACGTTTTGTCGCTCATTGAGACAGGCGCTGTCCTCCTCGGCTACCTCGCGCCCCACCCCTGCAGCGTTGCGTATGCAGCAGTGGACGCGGTCCTTCTGGTAGTGGGATACGTTGAAGCCATCCCGGGGTCGCACGATAATCTTGTCATCCGTCGGCAGGTTGGGCATTCGGCTCGTCATGGTGATCTTCCGCACGTACTGCGTCGCTTTCTGTATAAACGCCGCCTTCTCGGTAGACGCTGGCGTTGCTTGCTGGTTCTTCGCCGGGTCGGCGTCTCCAGCTGCCTTCTTGGTGTTTCGTTTGATCTCGCACCATCCCTGCTCTTTTCCGAACTCCGTCGGCGATATCTCCTCCCCTTCGATTTGCACGACTTCCATTAAGGGCACCGACGCAGCGGATGGGGCACTCGCTTGCTCCGACGACTTGTCAGGCCTACCGTGGCTTGTCTACTGGCTTGGCTGTCGTGCCAGCATGGCGGTACGGGAAATCTTAGAAAAGTGACCGAAACACGGGCTCACCTCCACCAATGGTATCGGGAGAGACCGCAGGACTTTCGCAGTCACTTGGGAATACTCGGAACTGAATGGCTAGAAAGAAATCGCCGAAAACCATAGAAAATCTGCGGAGCCGATGCGACGCGCGTCTGCACACCGTGGCCCCCTAGCGACCAATCGTCTACCGCTAAGTGCAGAATTTTTGAAGTGGCAGGAAAAATTTGAATCTTCCAGTCCACTACAGCGGGGAAACAGACAGCTGGTGACGCCAATACCCGCGAGCAGTCGCCAGTAATTGAGCAGGTGTCGTGTGCCTCAGAAGCGGGTACTTTACAGCGAAAGCTGTTATGAGATCACAAGGGCCGTTTTTGGCGCCGTAGTTGTCCGCCGCTGCCGCCGGTGTCCGTAACCATTATCGCACGAAATAAGAAAAGAAATCTGTGTATTATTGGCCGAGGATCGGACCTGGGCCCTCTGCGTGGGAGCCCAGTACTCTACCTCAGAGCCATGCCGGTGCTTGAAACTGCTTTGCAAAAAGACCCTATACAGGCTTCATGTCGGGAAGGAACCACATTAACATATGTAATGCAGTGTGGTAGAAGAGTAAAATAACCAGGCGACACACAACGCGAATTATGTAACCAGGCGCCACACAATGCGAATTGCGCAGCGAGTGGGTTGTTGAATGCTTCCAACCCATTACAAAGGGCTCTGGATAATTCTTCATATCGTCATCAGCCACAGCATCAACAAAGCGCACATTATCCCTTACAGATGTTTAGCGGGTACCACGGTTCTCCGAAGAATGACGAAAAATGGCATAGTGGCTGCTTCCCTATTTCACAAAAATTGTGATGCTTTATAGCGTAGTGGGTTCCTCGCAAGTGCACTTTTATTGGTTGCCAAGGAGGCCCATAAGGCCCCCATGGCCCATTTCCTCAGGGTCTCAATAAAGTTCTTTCCCACTCTCGCTCTCTTTCTCACGTTAACGTATGTTATATAGCGTGGTGGGAGAGTGAAATAACGACCGGGCGTCACACAATGCGAATTAAGTAACTATAGTAGGTCGTTTAAAGCTTCCAACCCATTACAAAGGACTCAGCCATAATTCTTCATCTTCATCAGCCGTCGCACCAACAAAGTGCACATAATGCCTTACAGATGGTGCCTCGCTCCTCCGCAGAATGACGAATAATGGTGTAGTGTGTGCTTCCCAACTTCACAAAAATTTTGTGGCGTAGTGGGTACGTTGGCAGTGTACTTGTTAGCAGCCACAAGAGAGTTTACAACAGGCTGTAGAAATACCGCTGTTCCAGCTTTCCCTGTGATTGTGCTGCGCTTTCCGCGCAGGCCTGGCGTTTTTTTCCCGTTCCTGTCACCATCAACGGACAAATAATTAAAGGGATCTTGGGCTCTGGAGCTGTCAAAAGTTTGATTACGGCACCACTAGCTGACAAACTCTAACTAAGCATAAGGCCTTCGTCCCTATGTTTGGTAGGAGCAAGCGGCCATCACCTGCAAAATTTGGGTCAAGTCAGAGCTGTGGTAACAGTGGGTGACCAAACACTGCAGCATGACTTTGTCGTTGTTCCCCGGTTACCTCACGAAGGAGTCCTTCTAGGCAACGACTTCTTGCGGGCCTCAAGAGCGGTCATCGACTGGGGCTCGGAAAGCCTTGCTGTGTTCCTCGAAGGCTACGCAAGGTCTACCTGGTTAGGGAGCAAGCACTGCCAGATGATGAGTTCTCGTGGCCTGGCATCGCATATCTGAAGACGAATATTGTGTAATGTTCATCACAGGGACTAAGCTCTCGTGCGACCGCATATCACCCCGCCGCAAACGGCTTGTGCGAAAGGGCCAGTACGACAATCAAGCAGATGACTGCCATGACTACCGCCGGGGGAGAAAAGTGGGCCGATATTCTCCCAAATGTTACATTCGGCTACAACACCGGGTACCAAAGACACGGTTCGTCAAACTCCATTCTTTTTGGTGAACGGCAGGGATCCAGTGCTGCCACTAGACGTTGTTTACAGCCGCCGGAAACTTGAAGAGCTCAAAGAAGAATTAAGCTATTTCGCAGTAGTGCATGAATGACTGCAAAATGCGAGAAAGCTTACTGTCACGTTCATCAGATTAATTCTAGAAAAACAAGGAGCACTTCAACAAGCACCGCACGTACGTTGTTTGAGAGAGGGTAACTGGTGCTCCTCAAGACCCTATCTAAGCCGCATTGCTCAGATGGATCAACCTAATGCTTCGGACTAAACTGTGCACGTGTTCGGTGCAATGTTAATTATTGCTAGTGTTCTTATGTACTTTTCCGTGCGTGAAAGTGGAAATACTTTGCTTGACTTTTGTAAATAGTTATCGATAGGGCTGTTTAAGTTAGTTTAGTTATGTTTCACCTGTCTTCTGTTCTTGTGTCACGTTATGTATTACGTCGGGACGACTAGTTTCAAAACCCGGGCATGTCACGAGCGATAGCAGACGACGCTCGATGTGTGTCTCGCGCCTTCGCGCGAAGAAAACGAAAAAGATCGACGCTGCGCTCGGGAGGTTCGAAGAATAAAAGAAAAGGGTCTATCAGTCCCTTCTTGGTCTCCAAAGTGTTCGGTCGTCTTCCTTACGCCGCCTCGGAACCCATAGAAACCGACGGCCACAACGGCACGTCACAGATATATACACTGATAATCACATAACACACACGCGCGCGCGCGCACACACACACACCACACACACACACACACACACACACACACACACACACACACACACACACACACACACACACACACACACACACACACACACACTGAGTACACTGCTTGCGAAGTTTCGTTCACGTTCCTGGCCCACAAGAAAGTCAACAACGCAGCACCGCACGGTACTTGTTGACGAGATCCGTCAGGATGCCGCGACGCCACACTCTTCGTCGGTGAAGTTTATTTTAGTGCACCTTTTCATAATGGACGCAATTTAAGAAAACAAGACTGTAAAACTGCTCAAACAATTGCATAAATCAAGTGAAGTAAAAAAAAGTGAAAGATAAAAATAAACGCTGAAGCCCATGCATGCGGCAGACGTCGTCTGCTCAGGGGCCACAATTAGCAGGTCGTTTCAAGCGCTTCAAGCGTTTCAAGCGGGAGACGAATTGCAGCTCATGATTACTGAACTGAATACGGAACGTAGAAGAGTAGGTCTGAAAATTAATATGCATAAAACTAAAGTAATGTGGAACAATCTTGGCAGAGAACAGCGCTTTGCGATAGGTGGCGAGACACTGGAAGTTGTAAAGGAGTACGTCTACTTAGGACAGGTAGTAACCGCGGAGCCGAACCATGAGAGTGAAATAACTAGAAGAATAAGGATGGGTTGGGGCTCATTCGGCAAGCATTATCAAATCATGAATGGTAATCCACCACTATCCCTCAAGAGGAAGGTATATAACAGCTGCATCTTACCGGTACTTACCTACGGAGCAGAAACCTGGAGACTTACAAAGAGGGTTCAACTTAAATTGAGGACGACGCAGCGAGCGATGGAAAGGAAAATGATAGGTGTAACCTTAAGAGACAGGAAGAGAGCAGAGTGGGTCAGGGAACAAACGGGGGTTAAGGACATCATAGTTGAAATCAAGAAGAAGAAATGGATATGGGCCGGGCACGTAGCACGTCGGCAGGATAACCGGTGGTCATTAAGGGTAAATGACTGGATTCCAAGAGATGGCAAACGCGTGAGGGGGAGACAGAAAATTAGGTGGGTAGATGAGATTAAGAAGTTTGCAGGTATAACGTGGCAGCAGAAAGCACAGGACCGGGTTGATTGGCGGAACATGGGAGAGGCCTTTGCCCTGCAGTGGGCGTAGACAGGCTGATGATGATTCAAGTGCTGTACGGCCTAAAATTCGGGCACTATCTATAAGAACTGCAGCTAAGATATCTCTCGCACCTACCAATTGATGTCGCGGACAAAAATTTGAGAAATTTTACGATGTACAGGCTGTTTCATACTTAGGGGAAATCTCGGAGCGCCTGGCATCGCCATGCGACTAGCGCTGCAATCGTGCGCCGACAGCAGCTCACGCGTGCGCAGACTCTTCAAGGGTGTATACATCTGCGCACGCGCGAGCTGCTGACGGCGCGTGGTTGCAGCGCTGGCCGCATCACGATGCCACGCGCTCCGAGATTTCCCCTAAGTGTGAAACAGCCTGTACGAGGCGGTGTCACGATTTTTACACGTCGCATCCACAGAAGAGCATGTAAACGATGGAAACACACCGAAAGCGTTATCTGTCGCGTTGCGGCGAAAACCCCATTTCTTCCGTGACGCTATTGCGCCGTCCTCGCGCGCTGCGGCGATCGAGCAGTTTCTCCTCCTCAAATACTTCTTTCCCCGTGCCTTGAGCACTTTTTCTTTTCTTCGAACGCGCGGCGTACTTTCAGTGTGATCGCGAGCGCGCGCGCGGGCACGTGGCGGCCTCGGTAACTGCGCAGTTCACGATGCTCAAATCTGCCAATTTACAAATCTACACTTTGGGTTTACGGCGTGGTCATTTAAGTTTATGGCATCATTTGTTAAGAGGGAACGATTTCCAGCTGACTTGAGAATTGTAGATTCCAGGCCACGTGCTGCGCTATAATGTTTGGCTCGTGTGCTATCGGGAGCCTCGACTACCGATCGGAGGCGTGGTGCCAAGCCTGAAGGAAGCGCGGTGCTGGGCGACCTTCCTTGTTTCTCTTTGTTTTTCTCTTTCTTCCTCTGTATCTTTCTTTTCCTCTCATCTCTCTGCTCTTTGTCTGTTGATTGCTATTTTTTCTTCTATGTATTTCTCTTTCTCCACTTTCTATCTTTTCTTTCTTGCCATTCCTTCTCTCTCCTATTTCTAGCTTCCTTTTTCTGTTTTTTGAATTCCCTTTCTTTCTCTTTCTATGCTATGCCTTATTCTCTCCCTCCTCCTCAGTCTCATATCTCTCCTCTTCGCCCACACTTCCCTTTCCCGACACTTTGCTATACTATATTTACAAGGCTAGCTATGCTCTGCTAGCGTGCCTAAATAGCAGTGGTTAAAACGCTCGCCTTCGGATCATGGGTACGCGGGTTCGAATCCCGCCTCGTCAGTAATTTCTATCGCCAAGAATTTCTCTCTATCTCGTTCTCTCACTCATCAGTTATTCCATCCCGCGCGATAAATCGAAAAGGAGGACTGAAAGGAAGAGGATGAAGAGTGCGTGCAGATTCATGATATTTCCTGTTCGCGCTAGTGTTGCAGGGACCCTTTAAGGAAGGGGGTTATTGAAAAAACGCCAGGCCTGCGCGGAAAGCGCAGCACAGTCACAGCGAAAGCTCGAAGAGCGGCATTTCTAGAGCATGTTATAAACTCTCTTGTGGCTACTGATACAAGTACACTAGGAACGTACCCACTACGCCACAAATCATAATTTTTGTGAAGTTGGGAAGCACCCACCACAACATTACTCGTCATTCTGCGGAGAAGCGAGGTACCATCTGTAAGGCATTACGTGCACTTTGCTGGTGCGACGGTTGATGACGATGAAGAACTACGGCTGATCCCTTTATAATGGGTTGGAAGCTTTAAAAGACCCACTAGTTACGTAATTCGCATTATGTGACGCCCGGTCGTTATTTCATTCTCCCGCCACGCTTTATAACATACGCTGACGTGAGAAAGAGATAGAGAGGGAATTAACCTTGTTGAGACCCTGAGCAAATGAACCATGGGAGCCTTATGGGCTTCCTTGGCAACCAATAGAAGTGCACTTGCGAGGAACCCACTACGTTATAAATCATCATAATTTTTGTGAAGTCGGGAAGCAGCCACTATGCAATTTTTCTTCATTCTTCGCAGAATCGTAGTAACTGCTAAACACCTGTAAGGCATTATGTGCACTTTGTTGATGCTGTGGCTGATGACGATGAAGAATTATGGCAGAGCTTTGTAATGGGTCGGAAGCATTTAACAACCAACTCGTTGCGGAATTGGCATTGTGTGACGCCTGCTTACAGAACTCGCGTTCTGTGACACTTGGTTGTTATTTTACTCCTGTACCACGCTACATTGCATATGTTAATGTGGTTCCTTCCCGACATGAAGCCTGTATAGGGTCATTTTGCAAGGCAGTTTCAAGCACCAGCATGGCTCTGAGGTTGAATTCGCAATGCCCACGAACTATAGGTGGCGCGCCGCGCTTTTCAATATGGCGCCAGGAGGAGGGTCAACCCGTTTGTTAGCATAGGAACAGATAGGACGTACGGACCGTGCCACTTTCACCGGATGAAGTCATGAGCTGCGCTGAAACGGATATGAGACTAAAATACTTTCCCAAAGCATGGAAAGTGCTAAGTACTCGCCACCTAATTATTTGCTGCGAAGTGAAAGGTTATATTTCAGCTCCGTTACCGTGCATAACGATGCTTTGCGAAATCCTGTGCGTGCTACATAAACCTGTATGAACTAGAATTGACGTATGAGCTGAACGGCACTCCGAGGTAGTACGTACCGAGCCTGCCTGACGGATTTGCCGTAGTAGTAGGCCGCCAGCGAGTAGCGCCATCGCTGCTGCGCGTGATGATGGCTTGCAAACATAAAAGTGTTCTGTGGTAATACCCCGTCGTCATTACTTGCGCAGTCGAAAACGCGGAGTTACGTCTTCAACGGAACACAAGCATTTAACATGCCATTCAGTAGCGCTTGTGTCACAGCCATGCTGAGACTCTAGCCGTGCGTACTTCAATCGCATGTTGCAGGTTCGATCAGCACGATCGAAACATGAACATCGAAAAGAATAAACACGTATGCTTTTCGCAACGTCGAAGAAGTTCGCCGAGAGGCGTGGATTGTGGCCGTGACTGCACGTTCCATCGCTCTAACCATTTCGCTTCGTTGGTCGAGCTCGAGCGTGTTGGCGGCACGCGGCGCTCCCTAATAATATCCACAATAATTGTGATACATGCAATGCACAAAAGGAACTATGCTTTTATTTTGATCTCGCTCAAGGATATCATACATTAAATACAATCAAAGTGACTTACGAGCGTGAAAGAACATTAACGCACGAGGGGACGTGAAGTACAACTCGCTCCTCGTGAGTTACCAGCTGGTGGTTCATCGTAGCTGTCACTCTCGGTGCTTTCACTGTCTTCTACGTCCAGCGAAAAATCCTCGTCTTCAAGATGGTTTCTTTCAACATCACTGCTGAAAGCAATCTGAAGAATTTCCACCGCCGAACGACTTCGACCACTCCGCGTCACCACGTTTACAATTAGACAGACGTCTGGGCGCGGAGAACATTTTGCTCTCAGACCGGTCAACAAGCAAATCACTTGCAGTGTGCTGCCACCTATCAACAAACGTACAAAAACAAGCGGCGCAGCGGTGGCTATGAAACGCGACACACTGGCGAAGGACGGCGTGGATGGAAAGCGTTCGCTCCACGAAAGGCGTCGAGCAGACGCGTCCTCGAATGATTGAAACGTCGCTCGCACGATTCGTAACAGCGCTTTGCTGACAAAGGATAGAGGCCCTATTTTAATGTATCGCCAACTTGAGATCGCTCAGTTATACATGAGCACATCGCGAGCCCGCGGCGCGACCTCCCTCCCGCGTACAGTGTTATGTGACTGATGCACTACAAGAAACACTGACCAATTATATATGCAAGTAAAACAGGGTGAGCTTCAACTGAATGTGTCAGACGATAACATTTAACTTACCTACGTGGCGACAGAAAGCCTCGCGAAGCTGATAGTATGTGTAAACTGTGGGCTGGCATTGAAAGCGCGAGTTGCCACGTATTTTCACGAAAACTTCGCGTCTCGCAAGAACGAATCAGATTTCTCGTGTCACGGAGGGCCCGGTTTGTTCACTGATGCAGGGAACATGCAAAGTCGTAGTGTTCCTTTCTTGCCAACGCGTTAACACTGAGGCTAGCACAGCCGAACAAGGGAGCGACTGCATAGTGCCGCCATTTTGTCGTCTACTAACCCTCCTCGAGAGGACGCTCCTGAATTCCGCTCGGTGGCGCGACAGTCTATGGGCATTGCGAATACTGGGCTCACACGCAGAGGGCCCAGGTTCGAACCTCGTTCCATTCATTGCCGAGATTGTACATTTTGCATGCCCTTGTTTGCAAACACCTCTGTATAAGGATAGAGGTGCAGGTTCGGTCCGTGCTGGCGGCAAGTTATCTTTTCGTCCACTTTACTTTCTTCATATTTATATCCCAAGTATTACAAATAACACCTCTGTTTAAAATGGCATACGGTTCCCTGGCAAGAGGCAAGAAGCGAGGCTTAAACATCACGAACGATATTTATTGTCAACCGTTTCGGTCGATTCTAGCTGCAAGTGCTCGTGAGCACGGTCTTTCTCGTGGAAGGAGGCGCTTCTTCTTCTTCGGTCCGACACGGTGCTGCGCTTGATTAAACACACTCCCGGCCACCAAGTCACTCGTTCAGCTCGAGCGAATAAAGTATTTGTATCGGCCTGGTGGTAACAACCCCTTGTTGTTGTTGAATCTTGCAAGAACGTACGTGGCCATCAGCACCTCTGTACACTTCTAGAACCCTTGCAAGTTTCCACATTTGTCGAGGTAATTTCTCAGCTTGGACTATGACGATGTCTCCTGTTTTAACTACGTTGGTGGTTCTCTTACGCGAAAAGTGCGCTGATCGAAGTTGCAGCAGATATTCCTTCCTCCACCGGCTCCAAAAGTTCTCAGTTAGGCGTTTCCTGTATGCATGCCGTCGTACCGCTTCCGTGCGCGTCAGGTCCATTGGCATGTCGTTGCTGCCCTGTGGTAGCGTCGTTAGTCTCCGCCCAATGATGAGGTCTGCTGGGGTTAATGCACGAGGTTCCGCACTGTCCGAATCAATGTATGTGAGAGGCCTCGAGTTCACGACCGCCTCTACTTCCGTGAGCACAGTGGTCAGCTCTTCAAAGTTAAGCCGAGCTTTGCCGAGAACCTTTCTCAGTGGAAGCTTTATCGTCCGGACTAGACGCTCCCACCATCCGCCCCACCATGGAGCGCTGGGAAGAATGAACTTCCAGGTTATCCTCTTCTCACCCAAGTATGCCGACACATCCTCTTGAGAAAACACCTGGAACAGCTTCTCTAAGTCTTTCGACGTCTTCTTAAACGTTCTTGCGTTGTCAGAATAAATTACGCGAGGGAGACCCCTTCGTGCTACAAAGCGTCGTAGACACATGAGGAAGGCTTCCGATGTCATGCTGGAAACCAGTTCCAGGTGGACTGCACGTGATGTGGCACATGTGAAGAGCGCTATGTAGCATTTTCTCTCCCCGGCTGTAGTCACAAAAAAAGGGGTCCTGCGAAGTCAACTCCAGTGACTTCGAATGGGTTCGTCGATGATAAACAATGACGTGCTATAGGAGAAGTTGGAGCGTCGCCTGGGCTATTACTGAAGCGTCGGCACGTATAGCAGCCATGTATGACTTTCTTGACCAATGTTCGTGCCCGGCAGATCCAATATTGCTCTCGTAACTGCGACAGAGTGTCTCTCACGCCTCCGTGTAGTGTTTCGCAGTGTGCTCGCATTGTCAGTAACGTAGAAAAGTGATGATCGTGCGGAAGGATGACTGGATGATTTACCTCCTCAGATGCTTCAAGGTGTAACAGGCGCCCACCGACCCGAAGGATGTTCTTGACATCCAAGAACGGGTTGAGGTCTTTGATGCGAGAGGTTTCCTTTGCAGATGTGCCTTTCGAAATCGAAGTCATCTCTTCCCTGAAGGCTTGTTGCTGTACATGCCTGATCCAATAATTTTCTGCTTCCTGGATCTCTTCCGCTACTAGAAATCCACTGTGTGCTGCGTTTGTCTGGCGGCAGCGTTTAATGAACCTGAATATCCAGGCTGTGACCCTGAGTAGCTTTTCAATTCTGCTGTAGCTGTCAACGTTCAGGAGCGATGTCGTCGTCTCTCTGGATATCGCGACGTGAACGGCAATCATTTCAGAAGAGATCCTGTCGTCGGTGCTGATAGGTTCTGACGGTTGTAGTGGCCATCGGTCTTCTGATTCGCATCGCCAATCTGGACCATGTCGCCACGTGCTACTGGACAATAATTTATCCATCGAAACCCCACGTGTGAGCAGGTCGGCCGAATTCACCAGTCCAGGACAGTATCTCCACATAGAGGGATCTGTTTTTTCCCTGATCTCTTTCACTCTGTTAGATACAAATTGCTTCCATTTTGTTATGTCGCCTTTTATCCAAGACAGCGTGATTGTAGAATCCGACCACATTGTGCAGTGGATCTCGAAGTCTGTGAGTGCGCTTGACACGTAATGAAGTAGCCTTGCTCCAATCAAGGCTCCAAGAAGCTCTAGCCGTGGCAGTGTCATCGTCTTGATAGGTGCTACACGTGCTTTTGCGATCAGCAACTCGGGCTTTACTGAGCAGCTCGTTACGACGTAAAGAGCTGCACCGTATGCGGAAGGGCTTGCGTCGCAAAAAACATGCACCTGTAGCTCTCGGGGCGATTTGGGCAATTGAGATCCGCTTCCAAGATAACGCGGTACGGAAACATTCTGCAAGAGCGGTAGTTGACGCACCCAGTCATGCCACTCATCCTGAAGATCCCGAGGTAGCTGCTCATCCCACGCTATTCCACGTGTCCATAACTTCTGGAAGAAGATCCTTATAGCAATGGTGAATGGCGCAACAAATCCCATTGGGTCGAATATTCTTGAAGCAGCTTGAAGAACGAACCGCTTGGTATCACACTTTTCTTTTATAAATTCTAGAAGGCCCCTCAAAGAAAACGTGAAAGTATCCGTGGGTGGATTCCATGTAATTCCAAGTACTTTCACACTCGTCTCGTGGAGGATAGCCAGTTCCTTGCCTGCTGACTGTTCTTCGCGCTCCAATGCGTCAATCAGGCTATCTGAGTTGGTCGTCCATTTCTGTAGTGTCATTCCTGCTTGCTGCATAATCTCCTTGGCTTCTCGGCAGATTTGAAGTGCTTCTTCATCTGATTCTGCTCCAGCCACTAGATCATCCACGTAGAATGATTCACTAAGTAGTTTCGCGGTTCTGGTCTTGCTTGAACGCACACTCTGTAGATGGTGGAGTATAGTTGCCGTCAATAGGTAGGGGCTACAAGTTGCTCCAAATGGCACTCGCGTCATTCTCCACTCCTGAATCTCCTCTTCTGAGTAATGTAGTGCTTCTTTTTCCTTAAACCAGAGGAACCTGAAGGCATCTCTGTCTTTCTCTGCAATTGAGATTTGAAGGAATGCTTTCTCAATATCGGCTAGCAGAGCTATACGGTGCGTTCTGAAGCGTAATAGTACCTTCACGAGATCTTGGTACAGGTTTTCACCCTTTTCTAGGCATTCATTCAATGAAAGGCACCCTTTTGCGTGAGAAGAAGCGTCGAAAACGATTCTGACCTTCGTGGTTAGTGCGTGATCTCGGATGACTTCCCTATGCGGCATATAATAGACCTTTGTCGAATCCAGGGGTGGCCCGTCAACCACTTCCGCATGTCCCGCTCGCAGGTACTCCCGGATGGTGGTGTCATAAGTTTCCAAAAGTCCTTGCTTGTTCGAGAGTCGGGAGAGAAGTTTCCAAAGTCTTGTCATGGCGACTTGCTTGTTGTCAGAAAGCTCCACATTTTCTTTCCAGGGTAATGTTACTTCGTATCTTCCGTTCGTAAAACAGACGGTTTCTTCAAATTGTTTCAATAGTGGACTGAGCTTTCTCTCGCTGTCAACGGCGTCTGATATTCCTACGCTCTCGAGTTCCCAGAATGAACGGAGGAATTCGTCGCTCTCCTGTACACTTGTTTTCAATACGCAGACCATAATCCGCGAGTCTTTCACATCCGATGCTACGCTGCTGGTGTTGCCTTGAAACATCCACCCTAGTTTGGAGTTCATAGCAATAAGTGTCTCATTGCTTGCGCATCGAGTGACCTCTCCCGTCATCACCGTCCACATTTGGTCGGAACCGATGAGAACGCTTATGCCTTCTTCCCCGACAACGGATCCGTATAGTAGTTGATCAGCGATGTCTTTTCCAGACCTCTGGATTTCAGCGACGAACGGTGAGCTGGTGGTAGTTGCCTCGATATCTTGGCATATGTGCGGAATTTCTATGGCTTGTAAGTCAACTTCCGCATGTGAAAACTGGCTACGCAAACGGAGCTGCACAACACGCCGCTTTTGCGCTGCTCGACTTGACTTGCTTGCAAATGTGTTGAGCGCAATGACGGTGGATCCCACACATGGCAACTTCAGCTTCTTCGATAGCCTCTCTGTGACGAACGTGCGCTGTCTGCCTCCGTCTATGACACCTCTGACATACCGACATGTAACATCTGTTACTGCCCAAGCCCGAAATGTATGCAAGAGGACGCTCGTCGATGAATTCTCGAGGGTCTGTCGATTCGTCCTCAGAGATGCACACATAGTCGTGTTTGTGCTTGGTTTACTTGGCGGTATTCTGGCATTTGTCCTGCCGGTTTCGCGTGTATTCTGGCTTAATTTCTGCGGATCACACACGCTCGTCGCATGACGTCCTTGACAGGTAGAGCACGTAATCTTGCGCCTACAATCACACGCCCTGTGACCTTTAGTCGTGCATCGAAAGCACCTCATGTCTCCTGATAAAATGTGCTTCTTTTGCGGTAGCGGGAGATCCAACGGGCAGTCTTCCGTTGAATGTTGGCTCGATTTACAAAATACACAGTTCTCGGGTACTTTCATAGCATTGTTATGGAGAACTGAAGACGTGGGCTTCGAGCCACGAAACTGGCGCGATTTACTTTGCGCATTCTCCGTATGGCTGTCTCTTCCTCGAGGGTTCGCGAGCTCGCTTTTCTCTAAGCTCTCCAATTCGATGGACAAGAAATGTAATAGGCGTTCTAGCTCCGTGATAGAGGCTGCATTACTGCTGTCGCTCGTCTGGCAATTAGCGCTAGACCGGTTAGCGCTATACTTTCCTTGGCATTATTGTCTGTTAGTTCTCATTAGTATAAGGCGCATGGTAAGATGACAAGAGAAATTGTTGAGGCCTATGAGAACTAGATTATATAAAGAAATGTGCGTTAGCCAGCCTTCCCTCTCGCTTTCTCAAAAACAAACAAACAATAAAAAAGGTTGCAATATCTTGCTTTGTCACAGTGATATTTTTTGCTATGTCGACACATTGCCTTGTACACGTGTTCGGTTCAGCGATTTGGCCACTGATCGTCCGTTTGTTGTTTCCGCTCGCTCGGTATATATTTATCGGTTCGAGCGAAAATGAAAATATCAATTGAAAGTAGCGCTGTGTTCTTATTTGTGCAAACCCACTAGCCCGCCAACGTGTTTTAGCCAGGGTATACAGGGTGTTTTCTGTTTTTAGACAACACAGATTTTTTAATAAAAATCCTGACAGTAAGGCTCCTGTCGTTTTCGCGCACGAACTCCACGTCGAGGCAAAAATACTTTGCCACAGCTGAAACGACACTGACGCGACTAATTAACAAAAATTTCTTAATTACTGACTTGAGGGCAGTTGTTTATATTGGAAAGTTTTAGTGCGTGATAATTTATGGCATATCTATTTTTCAGAAATCACGAAAGTCGCACGTAATTCGGCATAATCATCACCAAAGTTTAAGGGCAATGTCGAAACTGATCCCGCCTGGCGCGCACGAAGTGTGACTACTCTGTTACGTCAGACCTAAACAACCCATGACAACGAAGTGATGAAATTTGAATGAAGGCGCGTCGCGGCCGTATCTTATAGTGACAAGCGGCAAGTCGTCTCCCTTGGGCTAGCACATCGCCTTACGTTTGTGTGTAGCGTTTGGCACGAATTTATTAGTTTCTAGCTGTGTGCAAGAAAACCGCAGTATCAACCCTTTCTTTGTCTGTGAAGCATAAAACTCAGGGGCAGCCACTGCGGCGCTTATTCTTGCAGAGAGGCAAGTTTTTCGCTCCCGTTTATATTTTATAAGCACTACATATCGCACACAAATGATAAGCTGTCTACATGTGTATCAGAATGCTTGCCGATTTTCCTGACCAAATTCTATTCTGCTTCGGCGCGCCTTTATTCAAATGTCGCCACTTTCTTGTCACGGGCAGTTCAGGTTTGGCGTAACTGAGAGGCCACGTTTCCTGCGCGCAGGGCACCGTCAGTTTTGATATTGCCCTTAAAATTAGACGATGAATACATGCAACTTTCGCGATTTTCAAAAATTGGGTATGCTATAAATTGGACCGCACTGCAACTTTCTAATATAAACAACCGCCCTCAAGTCAACAATTAAAAAGTTAACGAGTTTTTGTTAATTAGTTGTGTCAATGCTGCGGAAAGGTATTTCCGCCTCGACAAAGAGTTCATGTGTGAAAACAAAAGCAGTCTGACTGTCACAAAATTTTGATTACAATCTGTGCTGTCTAAGAAACACCCTGTATATCTTGATTCTCGCTCAATAAAGCTTTCAGTTGATAGTAAGCGCTGTTGTCATATCCTCACTTGTCCTTGTCCAAGTTCACGCTTGAAAAACAATTATGCATATGTACCAACTAGTAACCTGTCTTTCCGTCTTGCTTCACTTTAGTTGTACTAGGTTGTTCAACAAGCAGGTTTTTCAGTATAGGCGGTGTTACAAAGTTACTGAAAGAGGCAGTCGACATGCCCTTGGCTGTTTTGGATTGAAAATTTAGCGAGTCAGAGAAAGAAGCTTTGTGTTGCGATATGTCAACCTGCAATATGTATAGCACACACACGTATTGGACAGGACTGATCTTGTCATGTGCAGTGAATATACTTTGTTTTGTTCCTTTAATCTCTATGCGATGAAAATTATGGTAATATGATTATTAAGTTATTAAAGAAGACAGTCCACATGCTCCTGGCTGTTTTGGTTTGGAATTTTAGTGAGTGAATCAGCAGAAGCAGATTTATATTTGTAATATATCTGCCTGCAATATATACAGCACATTTATATACATTAGTGGACAGAACTGATCTTGTCAGTTGCAATGAATATGTGCTTTGTTTTATGGTTTAGTTCTATGTGATGAAAATGCTGGTATAATACAATCTCTTTGAAAAACTAGCACATGACTAGAGAGGGGCACTTCTGGTAAGTTGTTCCACTAGCAGTTTTCACTGTAAGCAATGGTGAGAAGTTATTAAATAAGATAGTCCATATGCCCTTATATGTAGCAGATTGGCATTTTTGGCGAGTCAGTCAGCAGAAGCAGCTCAGTGTTCAGATATTTTAGGCAACAGCCGGTCATGATCAGGACCTCTTCCTGACAGAAATTAAATTGAGTTTCTGGTCGCTGACGTCGCAAACAGTGCGAGTTATGCAGGGGCTGCAACTTCTCTGAGAAGGACATGTTGAATTCTACTGGGAAATTTTACCATCAGGGCACTGCAGAGCAGTTCCCTCTAAGGATAGCATGATACTGAAGACAACAGAGTGACACTTGCAGGATCATAAAAAGAAAGTGCAGAAAGAATACAGTATCAGTTCTGGAGGAGAGGGGAAGAACAGAAACCTTTTTCCAGTACTGATGTACTGACAAACTATGCATTAAGTGACAACAATTCTTGCCACAAGAAGTCAGATGTGCTGGCCTGTCCCCTGATGCCACTGAGGAAGGCTGCCTGGACTTTGTATGCAATAGCCCAGCATTTCACCGCATCTTCAGGGCAGGTGGACAGTCATCGCCCAGCATTTCACCGCACCTTCAGGGCAGGTGGACAGTCATCACTGTATGTGCTGCAAACACTGTTAAGTCACAACTCATGCCACGAGAAGTTACATGTGCTGGACTGTCCCTCGGTGCCACTGAGGAAGGCTGCCTGGCCTTTGTGTGCACTAGCCTGGCATTTCACAGTGTCTTCAAGGCAGGTGGGCTTTCATCACTGTTCAGTCACAAGTCATTCCACAAGGAAGACGTGCTGGACTGTCCCTCGGTGCCACTGAGGAAGGCTGCCTGGCTTTTGCACGAACTAGCCTGGCATTTCGCTGTGTCTGCGGGGCAGGTGGGCTATCATCCTAGTGTGTGCTGCAAGCACTGCTCTGCTAGCTGATCAAGACACCTGCAACAGATGAGAAGCTTCTACTGCAACAGACGTGACAAGCATGTGCTGTTGAACATTTTGCTTGATTCCAATGCTTATTTAGTCTGGTGGAAAAATGCAGCCATGACTGCTTACCATAAAATCCCAAGCAAGCGCCCTCATTACGGTGAAAGATAATCTGACAAGATTTATAGGGGGGGCCCTTGCTCGGTCACGGTTCAAAATTCAAGATGGCGGCGGAACAGCCGTGCGTGCTTCTAATGAAATGCGTTAGTGAATAAGCACGCATTCACTGTCATTATTAGCCCTCGTCAAGCGAACAGTGAATGAAGCAGTGAAAATGGCGGGACGGCAAGGGGGAGGGGGGGCGCTTGTACGGCCATTGGCGCCTTTCTTTCTTTCTTTCTTTATTAGTTTATTTGGAACAACAGTGAATTGTCCAAGGGGACACAGCTAAAGGCAAACATTGCCTGACTGGGCCGTGCCACCCATACAGCAGCAGCAGCAGCAGGAAGACGACATTTTGGAACATAAAAGCATACATAAAAATCAATCATTACACTTGTTTACACAGATGAAATGCACAATTCATCATAATCAAAGGCAATAATCGAAAAGAAGAAAAACATCAATGTTATCAGTTTGACAGGTACTTAGCACTAAAAGGTAGAAACCCAAATATAACAGATAATGCACGTGTAACTCTCGCGCAAAAAATGATCGGCAACCAAGAACAACCTGATGGGGCTCATGAGCCACATGCGAAAAAAAAGAAAAACAAACAAAAAAAACGATACATTGATGCAGAATCACAGTGCTCACAGAATAAGTTTGGTTTCAGTCCTCTGAGAATAATAATAATTCTCTTATCGTTTTTTGAAATGCTTGCTTAGTAATTCCAGAATTCAGGAGATCTGTGGTTAAGGCATATTCGTTGAGGAGGTTAGGAATTTGCACCGCAAGCTTTTGTTCACCGTAATTTGTTCTACTACGTGGTATAGGTATAAAAATATTTCTGAAAGCATAGCCCGTCGTTTTTACACAGTATTAACTCTGAAAGGTATGTTTATCGCTCTGAAATTGCCGCATAATCTCAAGAAATAGCTTATATGTATGGAGTTTGGACATTGTAAATATTTTATATTTGCAATAGTACGTTTTGGTGCTGACCATATGTCCTAAGTTTCCTATTGCACGCAGTGCGCGGTTCTGAAGTGTTTGAAGTGATCCTAAATTATACTGAGTAGTGGTCGACCAAACTAGAAGACAGTACGTTAAACGGGAATGTACTAGTGCGTTATAAATACAGTGATGCTACCGAGGACTACTGATTTGGAGCAATTTTTGGAGCAGCAAAATTTCCGTTTTGGAGCACTATGGAGCAGCAAAAATTTTCATCTGGGAGCACTCTGGAGCAGCAAATTTTACATCCTGGAGTGCACTACAGAAGCATATTGAATTAACATTCAAGCCCCTGAATATTATTATGGGGCTCTTATGAAGGCTAGAAATATTTCGATTCATTGAAAATCTCATGGAAAAAATCATCTCAGGAGAACTCCATACTTCACTCGCTAATGAAAAGATAAGGGTTCATGCAGTTGAGTGTTCTGTATTAACCTCTTCGGCGATTATTTTCTACACTAAAAAGTAAACAGAATAGCGGATCAATAAAATTGATTTTTATGAAATAACACTCTAAACACACCTATGTGGTTATCAGCAGACGTGGTAGACAAACGCCACAATGTACAACAGTGCCTCAATGCCAAAGAGCCACACTGTCCCTAATGCATTCCCCTAAGAAAACTCCAAGGCGAAAGGCAGGTTCTTCTCGATCAACGGGTTGATACTCCCACTCTTTCTCTGCAAGCTTTCTGCACCTCACCTGGTTTTGCGCTAGCTCCATGATCGGTGCACCGATCACGGAAGCAGTGTAAAGCGACGATGTCATGTGACGACATCATCACGTGACATCACGATATATGACGCCATGATGAAGTCACAAGTTTAGACGATCTATGACGTGATGATGACGCCATCACATGATGATTTTTTGCATCAATCGATTGACGCCGCCAACAGTCAATTTTCGTGTTTGATAAAGCGTCTAAGGCTTTCGCATTAATATTGCGGATTGGATGTTAACAGCCTGGCCGTTAACAACCTGGCCTTACATACCAAACTGTCCTCCGCCATGTCACCTCTGTGCCATGCGCGAAACAGCTTCGCTTATCATCACTTCACAGAGTGAAATGCCTCCCCATTTTTTTTTTAATTTTTATTGTGATGGCAATGATATGGACACTCTCGGCGGATTTTTGCCGTCGCCATTGCCGTAATTTTCCGTATAAAGTCCAAATTAAAAATTACACCATTTCCCGCTAAAGGGGAACATGAGGCGATGCGAAGCTGGAGCCCTTGCACGATCGCGTTCCGTTGGCGTTCTTTGGGCATGCTACCGACCTCGCGTCGTGGAACGCGAAGAGGAATGATACGCGCGTCTTGTCTTCCCTCTAGCCTGGCCGTTAATTTTCACAAGGCGAGCGGGGATCGCGGTCGGCAGGCGTGCGAGAGGGGGGCAGCGTAGGAGAGCAGAGAGAGGAGGAGGGGACGCGCATGCGCTGGTGCTCATCGCGGCGTTGCGCAGGAAGAATTTCGGCATGTCTAGCCCGCGTTTCAGAGGAAGAGTGGAAAGGGGAAGTGGAGAGGAGGGGAGAGGGTATGCGCATGCGCAGTAGGGGCGGTCACGCCGCACACCACCACCACCACCACCACCACCGGATTGAACTCCGCCATAAGATACTTCGCATCTAATAACATCACCACGCGCACTCTAGCCGCGGGTAAAAGCTCGCGAGCGCTGGCGACGAACGCGGTTGAAGCAAAGATTAAACTAGCCGGCCGTCTGTCTCCGTCGCACGGAGAGCGCATGAGATAACATCTTCCCGCGTGCTGGCCTGCCGTCGATTGCTCATCAAACAGAGAGGAAACGCCCCGTTCGTCTTTCGTAAGGAGCACGAAGGGACGCCAGGGGAGCAGAGGAGGGGGGAGGAGGCGTGGGACCGTATCGTTCGAAGGGCGCAGTCGCTTGCGCGCGCGCTATCTAGAGGCATCAGGAGACGGTTCGTAAACTTGCTGTGCTCTCAACGCTTACTTCGCGTTTAGAGAACTCAGAGCACGAAAACGCTTCGGTTCCTGGAGCGGCCATATTCCGCTGTTTTGTTGAGTTACGCGAGATCGGATCTAAAGGAGTTAGCAGCTAGGCTTACCTCGTTTAAGAATACAATTTGTTGGTATCGCATTCATAACTGAGTTTTTTTTTTAACCGTCAGCTATTGACCCTCGAAAGCGAGCGGCGGACGTGTAACATGGCGTAGCCGCTTCACTGTGGGCCGTGAGCGACGGTCCCGCTACTGACAGCTGCGCATTTGCGGCTGCTCCGACCATGAGATATGCTTTTATTAATGAGATTACATTTTTAAAAAAGCAAGCAAAAATTCGAATTGGAACCCTAGCACGTGAGCTCGAAAGGGCAGGGCCTTTTAGGGGGTATTTACCGCAGAGTGATTACAAACTCGGATGTGCTGGTGGAAGGAATTACGAAAAGGCTCTTCTGGATGAAGATCCATGGATAAAGTATATCTGAGGAAAAGTGTCAACGCGTTCCCACAGTTCGCGTGCTCTTCCATAAACGCGAAGCAAGGAAAATTCGATATTGTTCCATATATCTACTGCTAGCGATCCCAGATTTCATTCCGCGATGTCCAGAAACCGAAGTGACAGACATTTTAGCGGCATGCATGTAGTTATTACTGAACATAGCTTTCCTTGCGTGCCGTGCGACGCTTGAAACGAGCTATCAGCAGCGTGTCTGGAACAGACGACGTCCGTCGATGAATCGCCGTCGCACTTTCTCGCTACCGATAAGCCTAGACGTCACGAGCCTCTGCGGAGAGCGCGTTTTGCTGTCGAGCCGACTTGCAGAACAGAGGCTACGTCGGCACCGTGCATGGCATCGTGGCTTACTCGGGACGCACGCGCGAGCGCTCTTTATTCAGCGGAATAATTCTTGGTCTATGGTTGCGACTTTGGCAGCCCCAAGATCAAGCTGCACATGTTCTGACGCGCCGGCGATGCGATTGCCGGTGATAAGGCCCCGAACGCGAGACTTTGGCGCAGCTGGCGCAGGAGTGGAATCACTGTAAATATGGTGTTTCACGCTTGTTGGTAGCAAATATCGCAACCTGTTTAGGGCACCTACAGCGCGGGCAATACTAGTTTTGAGAGAATAAATATGTGGTGACCAGGTCATATTCTCATGGAATATGTCCTGGTCTCCCAGGAATTTGGCTGTGCTCGACTGTTCAATATTTATTTTTTGAAATTGTAACTGAGGTTTAGAAGGCGTGTTCATTCCTTTTGATTTAAAGAGCAAGTATTTTGTTTTGCTTACATTTAATTGAAGTTTTATTTGCATTAAGCCACACATTTAATCTTTGTAGCCATGTGTTGGCTTGTTCAAAAATACTGAGCAATTCCCTTCCTGAGAAGAACACGTCGGTGTCATCGGCATATAGTATGATGTTAGAGTAGCCCTGTACCCGAACAATATCGTTGATGTACAACAAAAATAGAACAGGTCCTAAAACTGAGCCTTGGGGTACGCCGTATTTAACAGACTGAATTTCAGAAGTGACACCATTTACCATAGTGTACTGTGTTCTTGACGTTAGATAACTTTTTATTAAAGATAACGCGCCGCCACGAATACCATAGTGAGGTAGTTTTTCGAAGAGAATGTTATGTTGCACGCAATCGAAGGCTTTTCTAAAATCAAGAAATATACCAAGGGTTAGCATTCGGTTTTCAATGTTGTCAAGAATTTGTTCTTTTATTTCAAGTAAAGCTGTTTCTGAAGATTTATTTATGCAGAAACCATATTGCTCTTGTGCAATTATTTTGTTTGTGTTTAAAAAGCCACCCAATCTTTTGTTTATAACGTGTTCGGCAATTTTCGCGAAAACAGACAGTACGGAGATCGGCCTATAGTTATTCATATCGTTAACTGGGCCACCTTTATGAATAACGGTCACTCGGGCCAGCTTCATTTTATCCGGAAACACGCCAGTCAAAAGAATTAAATTACAGATATGTGCAAGAGGTACGCTTATATATTCGCTAACGGCTTTCAGCAGCTTCACCTTTACATCATCAGCACCAGCAGCACAACTGTCTTTTAACGATGAGATTATGTTCTGGACCTCCCGCTCATCAGTGGCCACCAAGAACAGAGTAGAAGAACACCGATTTGATATATATTCCGATGGAGTGACCGATACATTGGGTTGTGAAGATGAACCAACATCTGTAAAATGAGTATTGAATGCATTTGCAATCTGAACATCTGATAGCCTGCTTTGTTGAAGTTTAACTTTATTTGTTATAGAAACTCTACTCATTACCTCATTGATCGCCTTACACATGAGATTTGAATTTCCCGATGGAGCAGTGAACCTGTTCATATAATATTCTTGTTTGGCGCGTTTAATATCAGAGTTTAGTTTATTTCGTTCAGATTTGAACACCCGGAAATCATCTTCGCTTCTAGTTTTTAGAAAAGTTTGAAAGAGCCTGTTGCGTGATTTAATTCTGTTATAGAGCTCACGCGATATCCAAGGCTTTCTTGTTTTCTTGTGTTTTTTGAGCTTCGCAAGGGGGAAGCATCTGTCATATAAGAGCGAAAAGGTGGATATAAAAGCATCGTAAGCTGAGTTTGCGTTGGTATTCGCAGTAACTTCGTCCCAGGAAGAGATCAATTCTACGAATTTTTTTACGCTCTGTTCGGAATATGCCCTTTTGTAGTTTTCGTGTGTTCTTTGGCAAGGCGCTTTAGCAGGCAATAGACAATACATCGGTAAGTGATCGCTAAGATCACACATCAGGATGCCTGCTCTGGTATGTTCCGTAGGAAAACTTGTTACACAGAGGTCAAGCGTTGTCTTTGTTGTAGGTGTAATGCGTGTCGGCCCGTCAATGACATTTGAGCACCCGTATGATTCAAAAATTTCTTGAAAGCGCTTAAAAATCAAGATTGGTCGGACAAGCGTCTATGTTAAAGTCGCCTATTAAGGTTGTTTGAAGTTTGAGTTGAGTGCTTACTTCAAATAATTTTTCAGTAAATTCCAAAAACATGCTGACTGACCCTGAAGGTGGACGATAGACAAGTGCGATCAATGTTTTCATGCACTGAATACAAATACATTCACAGGATTCATTAACAACTTTAAGATCAGGAATTGTAGTATACAACAAATCAGAACGTACATAAATAGCAATGCCGCCACCACGCTTCTTCATTCGATGTGCAGACACACAGTCATATCCGGAAATTAAAACAGATTCGTCCTCTGATGTAAGCCACGTTTCACTGAAGCAAAGTATATCAAAGCGGTGCGGTGTTTCAGATCCAATAGATATAAATTAACATCATCAAACTTGTTTTTTAAACTCCTTATAGTCAGATGGAAAATAGAAAGAGGACACTGGTTTTTTAAAGTTGCGACATCACGAGAAAAGTGAAATTGCAGGGTCGCCATCTCGGTTTAACGAACCCGATACCCCTATTGCTATCACTTCTCGCGCTATCACTTCATGGCCTCAAGAGTGGCAAGGTCATCCTCACTACGTATGACCACAGCACGGTCACCGCTCTTTCTGCGCACCAGAACCTTTCCGTTTGAGTGCCATACGTAAGCGTATCCTGAAGTCTGGGTCCACTCCTTTGCCTTTGATAGCACAGCGCGTGATAGCCGTGTTATTTTCACACAGAAAAAAACGTGTCCGTCGTCCTTTAGTTGCTTCTTATTTGCAAGCCAGGTGTCGCAAAGTTCTTGGCGTGCAAAGCGTATAATGATGCCACGTGTTTTGCCTGGTTTAACCGGAAGTCTATGTATTGCAGCAACGTCACTCTTGTTCAAGAGTGGGAGCTTAATTTGAGCCGCTATTTCGTTCACCTTCATCATTAGGTCTTCCTTCTGGCATTCAGGAACACCGTGTATTTCAATATTTAACCTACGACTACGGCATTCGAAGTTGTCGAGATCCAGTTTGATCTGGGCCAATTCATTGCTCGGATCAGTGCGTTCAAGCTTGTCGACTCTGTTCGATAACTGCGAGGTAGCATTTTCTTGTGCCTGTAGCCTCTTCTGGAATTCATCGAATTTGTCAGAAAGATGTTGAACAGACGATTCCAGCTCCACCAATCTCATTGGCAAGACCAAAAGGGCATCAAGCTTCGCTTCGATTGACATAAGTCGAGTAGACAATTCAGTGGGTGGCGTTTTACGGGTGGTTTCAGCATCTGTCCCCTGCCCCACCCCTCGACACGATTCACATTTTCATGATTTCTTAGAGCTATCGCGCTTTCCAGCGAAAGCTTCTTCAGCTATACCGGAGCAAGTGCCAAAATGAAACTTGAATTTACACTCACAACAAGTCATGTACAAGCCATTATCGGGTACGGCTGAACGGCACACACAACACCGCGACATTTAAACAGGCACTAAAAATATTCACAACTCTAGCAGGTTTGGCAGCGGCGGCAGGTACATAAAAGAAATATCGATAGAACACACCAACCTGTAAAACACAGAAGCAGAGCTTTAAATTTGCCGTCCGTCTGTCGCTGCCGCCACTGCCAAAATGACCAGACACGCCTCCTGGTTTCCTTGGTCCCTCTGGTGTCGCTGCTGGCCCTGATGTCACGCAAGATTGTAGGGCCTTGATAAACTTCGGCGGGAATATGGAAAGAGCGTGGAGCAGAAGTTTCTTGTTTCGCTGGATAATAGGTCCAGAGTGCAGCAGGTTTGGTTGACAGTTTCCTTTTCTTTCTATCCTTCTTTCTCATTCATCCCTCTCTCACTGTTTCTCTCTATTTCTCATTCTATGCTACCGTATATACTCGCATAATGATCGCACTTTTTTTTGAAAAAAATTGACGCCAACTTCGGGGTGCGATCATTACACGGGGTAAATTTTCCGTGAAACAATATTCTGAGCACCGAAAACGCAAAGAAGTCGCTAATCTGAATTCTTACGATAGCTATCATGAACATAACCAAAAATAAAAGTAGATTAAGGCTTACCTTTGTAATAAAATGCACGCACTACGCAGGAGCTACATGCATGGAACAGTGCCCTTTTATTTTTGAACTCTCTGACCCCCTAACGTTCATTCTGAGTCCGAAGCGTCACTGGCGTCAGTGTCGTCGCCGCACGATTCCCTGTCGGAATCGGCAGTGTCTTCACTGTCCCACAGACGGTCATCTTCTGTCCCGTCGAGCGCGTTGGAAATGCCAGTCTTCTTAAAGCTCTTGACGACCACCTCGTCGGAAATGGTACTCCACGCTTCGAGAATCCATGAGCAGAGGACTTCCACAGAGGGTCTCCTGATTTTGCCACTTGGCGTGAAATCGTGGTCGCCCGCCGCCATCCACTCTGCGTACAGCCTCCGGACGTTGTCCTTGAACGGTTTGTTCAGTGACACGTCCAGAGGCTGTAGCAGCGAAGTTAGACCCCCAGGGATCACTGCGATTTCCGTGCGCCGCTCCTTCAGCTCGGTACGGACACTGTCAACGAGATGGCCCCGAAAGCTGTCCAGCACAAGAAGTGAAGGAAGCAGAAGCGCTCCTGCTCTTCGCCCCCAAACCGTCTTGATCCAATCGACCATGAGGTCTGCCGTCATCCACCCTTTTGCTTGAGCGCGGATGTGGATGCCACGGGGAAAGTTTCCCTTCGGAATTGTTTTCCGCTTCAGAATCACATACGGCGGCAGCTTCCGCCCGTCTGCCGTCACTGCGAGCATCACGGTGCACCGCTGCTTCTCCGCACCACACGTTTTCACGAGCACACTTCGAGCACCTTTCTCGTTCACAGTAGTGCTTCGAGGCATGTCAAACGTCAACGGCGTTTGGTCGGCGTTGCCTATCTGTGACAGCAGGAAACCGTTCTTCTGGCGTATCCTCGTGACGAACCTGTGAAAATCGATCACTTTGTCTTCGTACGCGGATGGAAGTCGCTGGCACAACGACGTCCGCCGCCTCAGCGACAGTCCATTCCGCCGCATGAAGCGTGTCGTCCAGCCGGAACTGGCGCGGAAGTCCTTTGTGGCTATTCCCAGCCTCCGGGAAACTGTGCGCGCCTGCGTCCGTACCATGTCTAACGACACGGCACAACCGTCTTTGCGCATGTCCCTCACGTATTCGAAAACTGCCTTTTCGATGTCGGGGAACTTGCCCGTTTTGGGTCCGCGGAAAGCCCGGCGCGTGCTGTTCGTAGCCATGAGCTTCTCGCGCTGTTTTTTCCAATATCGGATCCGGATTTCGTCGACGCCGAAATGTCTGCCGGCAGCGCGGTTTCCGTGCTCTAGCGCGTAATCAAGCGCGTTCAGCTTGAACGCGGCAGTAAAGCTCGCATATCGCCCCATGGTGAAACAGCGCTTCAACAGACGATCACAAAGCACAGCCAAAAAAACGTGGTGTCAGGTGACGCCGTGACGGGCGGCTGGGATGGCGGCGACACGGCTTTTTCAGTAATTATGGAAATGCGTCGGTAGCTTGTTGCTGCGGGATGACAACAGGTCGACCAACAGGCGGCCGCCGCTGTAACAGTGCGGGATAGCAAAACAAACATGGCGGCCCACAGAGCGAAGCGACCGCATTTTTTTTTCTTCTTTTCGTCAGTCACGGTGGTTGCGAGTACGTCACGCGCGTCAAAACAGTCTCTTCTGTCTAAATAAGGAATGCTTTCATTTAAATCAGTAAATTTACGGCATTAGCGTAGCGATGCCTGCTTTCAGATCACAGAAACAAAGATGGGCGCGTTCAGCTGCCACAGACATAAAACACATGGCGGGCATTCAGTGAAAACTGCGGCATTTGCCTTTACTGCAATCCTAAATGGCATGTTTCCGCCAACGGTGGGCAAAAATTACGAATATGTTTGGTGCGTGCAGTTCACTTGTCGAGTTTGGAAGAGTTATTAACGCAACATTCGACAGACGTAAATGCGATGATCATCGGCTAGACTTGGCACATGACATATCGATGCGGCAAGTTCGGGGTGCAATCATTACGCGGGGAAACAGAAAAATCGAATTTAGGCGACAAAATTTAGGGGTGCGATCATTACGCGAGTAAATACGGTAAATGCGTTACGTAAGCAGTTGTAGTGACAGTTGGCTAAAATCAGTTGTGGTGGTGGGGCTTGTGCAACGTCAATTGTCATTGAAGTGTTGGCTATCCGCTTTCATGACAATGCATCATAGATTACATACATACTCCTCTGTCTCTGGAAGCTATAGTCAAGCATTGCTGTACCACGGAGAAACACTCCAATGAATGTTAATTATGCATGTTATCACACCATAGGTCAGCAAACTAGACAGACAGATAGATAATGTCAAAACGCCGTTGGTTCGATAAGAAATGCTTCGTATTTAAAAAACACTATATGAATGTCATGTAGTCCGAGGAGTGTCCTTAACGTATGTAATATTGCATGGCAGAAGCATAGAATCACTCTAGGTGTCAAAACGTGAACTGCGAAATGAATGGTTGGTTTAAAGGCCCACCAATTACAAAGCACACAGACATAATTAATCATCATTATCAGCAACAGCACCAACAACGTGTGCAGCTGCGCAGGTGCATGTATTGCCTTACGGACACGTAGTGGGCACTTCCCAACTGTACTTGCAGTAGGCATTCTAGGATAGTTTGAAGTGGCCACTTTACACGTGCACAGACGTTCCTTTCCTTACATGTGGCATGGTTGTGGTGTCCACTGAGAAGTGAAGCCAGGCTAACGATAGAGGAGGTGATTCAAACGAGGCCCGATTATGCTATCGTGTTCTGCTCTTGAAGGTGAAGCTCAAGCGTCCTCCCAGTTCTTTTTTTATGTTTTGGCACCACCACACTACGTGGTGCTATATGGCAGTATGCAAATTATAAAGCATTAAAAGCATTATGGCAATGCCTTGACCTAGACTGCACACGTGAGCAAGCATTACATACAAATGATTTAACCACTCTATCATGTTTCATTGCATACTGAGCTATGCACAAGAAGGAAAAACTCATTTCTCAAGAGAAAATCTGTTTAAAGGTAGTCATTATAATATCTATATTTAGGTGGCTAACACCACTTTCAATGCATTTGCCAAATCTTGGTATTCTGCACCAAGTAGTAGCAAACTTAGTCTCGGTTGCCAAATTGCCTTCCATTAACAGTGTAAGTCATGCACAAGCTCAATTTTATCATAATGAAAGCTGCTGACAAAAGGCAGACTAATTACTGCATACCAACAAGCAGGAAAGAAGACTTTAACATGATTTGCACATATTATTAAGAAACAAACAACTGCATCTTCAGCTTGCATAAGCCTACATACGTACCTTGAAGTTCAAATGTAATGTCGCAGAGGATGTGAATGCATGGGCTCATACTATTTCAGTTGCCTTTTGCGCTAGAAATGCCACTGCCTGGGCACCTGCAAACAGACATGATAAATGAGTGTTATGGTAAGCACAAATATGCCAAGAATGATAATGCTTACTCTGGTGTTTCATCATCTCTGTGCGTGCCACTGCCATGACCTGTTGAAATGCAGGCGTGGTGTGCCAGAGCTGTGGCATGCCTCGTGATGGTGGAAGGACACATTATTGGCACCTCTGGAAATATACGATTAAGGCATTGATATTGCAAGTACAGGCAAAAATAGACGAGCTTACGTTTGCATTCTGCCACCTCCACTTGCGTGCCAATGCTGGGCATGGAGCAAATGTTTTCTGCTGCAGTGCTGGTATTGAAGGACACACAGCTACCCGGTCTACCAGTGAAATACATGTTAGTGATAAAAGGGCCTTTGGTTGGCGTTTCTGGAAGTATGCGATGAAAGCGTTGAGATTATGAGTACAAATCAGAATTTAATCTCAAATCGAATTCGGATCGAATAGTGGCCAAAAATATCGAATATCGAATAGTATATTTACATGAAATGTGTACCGCCAGTTACGGCAAGACAAAGGAAAAATCAGAGACGCTACAGCGTGCCGAGAGCTTCATTACACACTTGTTCAGGAGTGGCTTTTGTTTCAGCTTTTATAGGCGCGCAGGCATGTTGATAGAAGAACCGCCATTCCAATCAGCAGCGGCACTCCTTACCTCCTAACAGAGGTGGCTACGGTAGCCAGTTTTCTTTCTCCATCGTAGAGCAATAAGGCTCATCTGACAACGGTAATGTTGTGCTTCATCGCTAAGGGTGCTCCGGGCCCAAAAGTCTTCGAGCGCCCGTTCACAGCAGCGTCTTAACTGCACGCTGGACCGATGGGGGTTTCCCAACTTGTGGTGCGGTGCAGTGCGGCAGTGGCGACTGCCCAGCGTGAACAAATTTTTACATGCAAAGCCAATCACCGAGGGCTTCACAGGCCAAAGTCGGAACGTTTTACGGCGCTTGCGGCATATGTGACCGAACTACGCAAGAAGTCCATGCCTTCGTTTCGGGAGCAAAGTTGTGAAGGAGTGGACAGTTTTCTCATGTGTTTTTCTACGTGCGGAAATGACAATCTCCTTTAAGATCAACATGCGCTCACTTTTGAACCAGGATGTCAGTGAAAGTTTAACGAACAGCGACGTTAGCGTTAGTTTTAGCCACCATACCCTAACCAAGTCGCACCATTGGCCTTCGTCGTGTTTTAGATATTCGTCATAACGTAGTTCAGCGCAAAAAACAGGAAACAGACAAGTGAGAGAACAAGGACACAGCGCATTCTTCCAACTAAAGTTTATTCGATTGGGACGCATGTATATATACACACAGGGAAAGCAAGAAAAGAAAAAAGAAAAAACCAGGAAGTAAAAACCGAAAGGTGAAAAGAAGAAAAGTGCCGATAAGTCACACACGTGTGCCAACACAGTATCGGGGCACCTCGGCATCCACGTGCAGGATTGTGAGTGTAGGCCCCTCTTTGAAAACACTGCGGTCCTTGCACGCAGTCGGGACCAAAGGGTGAGGGAAATCATCGAGGCTGAGGAAATTAAACGGTCTGGGGACGCATGCGTAAGCATGCCTTCCTTGCATCTTTCTGACAAAGAGCTTTTGTTTTTGGCGAGTCATGGGAAGGGGGGCGGTGTTGGCACACGTGTGTGACTTATCGGCACTTTTCTTCTTTTCACCTTTCGGTTTTTACTTCCTGTTTTTTTCTTTTTTCTTTTCTTGCTTTCCCTGTGTGTATATATACATGCGTCCCAATCCAATAAACTTTAGTTGGAAGAATGCGCTGTGTCCTTGTCCTCTCACTTGTCTGTTTCCTGTTTTTTGCGCTGAACTACGTTATGACTGACTCGTTCCAACTCGCCCAACAAGCAACGTTGCTAAGTTAGATATTCGTCCTGTCGAATTATTCGAAACTTCGAATACTAGCGATTCGAAAGTCTAATCGAATTATTCGATTAGGAACTATTCGATTCGAATTCGAAACTCGAATATTCGCACACCCCTAGAGAATTGGCAAGCTTACGTTCATGCTCTGTCACCTCTGCTTGATTGCCTGTACTAGGAATGAAGCAAATGTTTGCTGGTGAAATGCTTGTACCAAAGGGAAGATGGCTCCCTGGCATTGCAACATTTTTCACTGTCGGAGAAGGATCCATGACAGGCACCACTGCAATAACACAACCGAAGCACTGAGGTGGCTAGCACAAGTGAGAATGGGAAAGCTTACGTATGTATTCTGGCACCTTTGCTTGAGCGCCAATGCCAGGCACAATGTAGATGCTTGATGCTGAAGTACTGGCATTCAAAGATGGAGATGTACTAGGTGCAGCAGCAATATTTTGCTGGGTGACGAAGGAACCCCCTTTTGGCAGCACTGAAAGTACAGAACCAGAGCATTGAAACTGCTAGCACAAACGAGAATGGGCAAGCTTACATTTGCGTTCTGTCACCTTTGTTTGAGTGCTTATGCCAGGCATAATACGAATGCTTGCTGGTGAACTGCTGGTATTAAGGCATGAAGACCTGCTTGGTACAGCAGCAATATTTTTCTTGGAAATGGAAAGACCTCCTTTTGGCAGCACTGAAAGTACAAAACTAAGGTAGTGAGATTGCTAGCACAAACAAGAATAGGCAAACTTACATTTGCGTTCTTGCACTTTTGTTTGAGTGCGGATGCCTTGCATGATGCAAACGCTTGCTGGTGAAGTTTTGGTACTGAACGATGAAGCTCCACTTGCTCTAGCAGCATTATTGTTCTCAGTGATGGTAGGACCCTCTTTTGGCAGCACTGAAAGTACAAAAATAAGGCAATGAGATTGCTAATAAAAGCAAGAATAGGCAAATGTACAGTTTACCTTCTGTAACCATCATTTGTGGCCTAATGCCAGGCATGGTGCAAATGCTTGCTGGTGAAGTCCTGGTAATGAAGGATGAAGGTCCACTTGCTCTAGCAGCAATATTGTTCTCAGTGATGGCAGGACCCTCTTTTGGCAGCACTGAAAGTACACAAATAAGGCAATGAGATTTCTAATACAAGCAAGAATAGGCAAATGTACAGTTTACCTTCTGTCACCATCATTTGTGGCCTAATGCCAGGCATGGTGCAAATGCTTGCTGGTGAAGTCCTGGTAATGAAGGATGAAGGTCCACTTGCTCTAGCGGCAATATTTTTCTCAGTGATGGCAAGAACCCCTTTAGGCACCACTGAAAGTACACACATAAAACAATGAGATTGCTAGTACAAGTGAGAATAGGCAAATGTATGTTTACCTTCTGTCAACATCATTTGTGGGCTAATGCCAGGCATGACGAGGGTGTTAACTGGTGAAGAGCTCCAATTTGAGGACAAACAGCTCTTTGGTGTAACAGTCACATTCTCCTCAATGAAAGGAAGACCCCCATTTGTCGCCACTAGAATTGCACAAATAAGGCTCTAACACAGTCACAACAGGCGAGGATGGGCAGGCTTACAATTGCAATATCCAGGCGCCGCCTGTGTGCCAATGGAACGCTTTATAAAAAAGCAGTTGGTGTGTTGATCTTTCCGTATCCCTGAAAGTACACAGGACATAAAGCACTGAGATCACCACAGCAGGCCAGCAAGGTCAAAGGGTATTCAAATTGAATCACATTCGATTAAATCTTCGAATCAAATTAACAACCGGTAAATGTGAGTATTTTTCAAATGGTTCTATATTTCAGGATGTTGACTGCACCCAAATAAACAAAATATTGGTGTAAAGAGTACAATTAATTTGCTACTCGAGGGCACAGTACAGAGGTCAACACACTTGTCTAGAATGCCGGAGCATTGCACTTGGGGCTGCATGAGTGACATCTACAGTTAACACGTGGTTTGAGACTGGCCACATCTGAGCATGCGCAGACCCCCAATGACGCGCCTGTCTTGCATTTTCCTTCCTTGTTTATCACTACAGCCACAACTGTTTCAGCCATCAGAAGCGCTGTTGATGGTGTAGCATGGAAGGAAAAAAAGAAAGAAGTTTGCACAGCTTTACTGACTGAACGTCACGAAGACTGATGAAACAGAAATGCTGGTGTCTTTTGCTTATCTTTAAGGTCTGTTTTACTAAGTACTGTTTTAGCTGTGGTACAGCGAAGACTATGTTGTGCCACTAATCCATCCATCTGCTCCAGCTGTGGCCACTCTTTTTCGGCAAAGGATTTTCCAGGACTTTCAAGCCAGAGTGGTATTCTTTTCGGTGCTGGGTGGCCAAGCAATTTTCGTCCCGATGAACCTTGTCATAGTGTAAGCATGACACCACCTCCCAGATCGAAACACACGGTCTTCGGCTCTTCCCTGTTGCTTAACCTCGGATTCCCTTGCTCGGAGCTCGGGATTAGCACATAGTCGCCGGGCCCATACTCGAGAAGCTTCCTCCCGTTTCTCTAGCCACGATGCTTCTCTTCCAAACACAGTTATTTCTTCATCCTTGCCATCACCGAACGTCACACCCCACTATCTCTCCCCAGAAAGCGCCGCACCACCACTACACTGCAGTCTCTCTCTCCTCGGCTTCGCCCACCTGTCGCTTGGCGCGCACTCTCCCTTTCTCATCCTCGCCGCTCTTCAAACAAATGTGCCTGGTGTGCGCTTATCATTGGCTCTCCACCTCCTTGGCTCCACCCACACCACTTGCGCCTCGTTCCCTCTCCACTTCTTCACTATACTATGCATTCCCTCTCCCGTCCCTCTCTTAGCTGTTGCCTTGCTATGCTATACCTCCTCTCGCTCTTCATTTAGCCCTCACCCAGATGCTCTGAGTTTTTGCGTACGCTCCCAACTGTTCAACTTTGACCTTAAACAGCTCCGCTGTTAAAACATGCAATATGTCCACGACGGACTGCCGGAATTATGATACGGCTAGCCAAGAAAAGTCTTGCATACAGCATAGCTTGCATCAGGCACCGAGCTGGGCGTTTCCCTACATTTTTCCCTGCACCACGGACAATGCTTCTGACATTCAAAACTGTTGTAGTCATGGCAATAAGCAAGGAGAGAAAATGCAAAGCAGGCACATCACTGGGGGGCGTGCATGCTCAGGTGTGGCCTATCTCAAACGACATGTTATCTGTAGATGTCGCCCATGCAATCCCGAGTGAGACGCTCCTGCGTTCTAGACGAGTGTTGACCTCTGTAGATGCAATAAAACATCAGAGCTTGCTCAATGGAGCATGCTATGTCAGTCAAGGAGCCAGACTGATCCAACTCTACAATGATGATTTGCACAATCTTAATGGTTCTGAACATGTGAAGAACCCATTTATTTGCTCTCAGTGCTCAATTTGTGCTTTTTTGTTTTGTTTGACGAAATTATGAATAATACAATGTGAACATCATTAATAGAGAAAGCATTTCTAACAATGACAGTTAACTATCAAATGAAAAGTACCAGAAAGGTATTCAATTTGATACACCTCCTGCGACTATTCTATCCCATTTGGTCTGAAAAACCCCACCATGGTTGTCTAGTGATTATGGTGCTCAACTGCCGACCCGAAGGTCGTGGGATTGAATCACAGCCACAGGACACAAAACAATAGAGGTGTGTGAGCTTAGATTCAGGCACATCAGTGATGCTACCGAGGACTTCTGATTTGGAGCAATTTTTGGAGCAGCAAAATTTCCGTTTTGGAGCACTTTGGAGCAGGAAAAATTTTCATCTTGGAGCACTTTTGAGCAGATAATTTTGCATCTGGGAGCACTCTGGAGCAGCAAATTCTACATCCTGGAGTGCACTACAGAAGCATATTGCATTAACATTCAAGCACCTGAAAATTATGGGGCTCTTATGAAGGCTAGAAATATTTGGATTCATTGCAATTCTCACGGAAAAAATCATCTCAGGAGAACTCCATACTTCACTCGCTAATGAAAAAATAGAGAGAGAGAGAGAGAGAAATAGATTAAAAGGAAGAGGCAGGGAGGTTAACCCGGCGCGAGTGACCGGTTTGCTACCCTGCACAGGGGTGGGGATATAGGGGTCGGAAAGAGGACAGAGAGAGAGGGAGATAAAATAAAAACAAAGCAAAAAACGCACACATGCACACACATGCAGGACGTCCTACCAGAGCCGTTCCGATAGACCGGTTGAACGCAGAAAGCGCATTAGCGCCTGCACAGCCTTCTTCTGTGACGTTAAGTCCTGTCGGTGGCGCAGGATTCTTTCTTCCGAAAGATTTCGGTCGTCCAGTTTATCAAGCGCGTTGCAAAGCGACTGTCTTTGCGAACAGTACTGTGGACAGTCGCAAAGAATATGCTCAATCGCTTCATCACTTCCGCAGTGGTCACAAGCTGCGGTGTCGGCCATTCCTATGCGGAACGCGTACGCGTAGGTAAATGTGAAACCCAACCATAACCTGCAAAAAATGACTCATGCAGTTGAGTGTTCTGGATTAACCTCTTCGGCGATTATTTTCGACACTAGCAAATAAACAGAATACCGGATAAATAAAATTGCAATTTATGAAATAAAACTCTAAATACATCTATGTGGTTATCAGCAGACGTGGTAAACAAACGCCGTGATGTACAGCAGTGCCTCAATGGCAAAGAGCCACACTGTCCCTAATGCATTCCCCTAAGAAAACTCCAAGGCGAAAGCCAGGTTCTTTTTCTTCTCGATCGACGGATTGATTCTCCCCCTCCCTCTCTGCAAGCTTTCAGCACCTCACATGGTTTTGCACTACCTCCTTGATCGGTGCACCGATCACGGAAGCAGTGTAAAGCGACGATGTCATGTGATTACATCATCACGTGACATCACGATATATGACGCCATGTTGGCGTCACAAGTTTTGACGATGTATGACGTGATGATGACAACATCGCATGATTATTTTTTACATCGCATGATTATTTTTTACATCAATCGAACGCCGCCGATGGTCAATTTTCGTGTTTGATAAAGCATCTAAGGCTTTCGCATTATTATTGCGTATTGAAAGTTAACAGCCTGGCCGTTAACAACCTGGCCTTACATACCAAACTGTCCCCGACCATGTCACCTTTGTGCCATGCGCGAAACAGCTTCGCTTATCATCCACTTCACAGCTCCTCAATTTTTAAAAAATTTTTATTGTGATAGCAATTATATGGACACTCTAGGCGGATTTTTACCGTCGCTGTTGCCGTAATTTCACGTATGAAGTCCAATATAATAACATCACCACGCGTATTCTAGCTGCGGGTAAAAGCTCGCGAGTGCTGGCGACGAACGCGGCTGAAGCGGAGATTAAACTAGCCGGCCGTCTGTCTCCATCGCACGGAGAGCGTGAGATAACATCCTCCCGCGTGCGGGCCTGCCGTCGATTGCTCATCAAACATAGAGGAAACGCCCTGCCCGTCTTTCGTAAGGAGCATGAAGGGACGCCAGGGGAGCAGGGGGGGCGGGACAACCGCATCGTTCGAAAGGCACTGTCGCTTGCGCGCGCACTATCTCGAGGCATCAGGAGACGGCTCGTAAACTTGCTGTGCTCTCAACGCTTACTTCGCGTTTAGAGAACTCAGAGCACGAAAACACTTCGGTTCCTGGAGTGGCCATATCCCCTTAAACCAGCGTTTTGTTGAGTTACGCGAGATCGGATCCAAAAGAGTTAGCTGCTAGCCTTACTTCGTTTAACAATAAAATTTGTTGATATCGCATTCATTGCTTCGCCCTTAAGCGAAACTGAGTTTTTTTAACCGTCAGCTATTGACCCTTGAACGTGAGGGGCGGACGTGTAACATGGCGCAGCCGCTTCACTGTGGGCCGTCAGCGACGGGCCCGCTACAGCTGCGCATTTGCGGCTGCTCCGACCAGGAGATATGCTTTTATTAATCAGATGACATTTTTAAAAAAGCAAGCAAAAAATTTGAATTGGAACCCTAGCTCGTGAGCTCAAAAGGGCAGGGCCTTTTAGGGGCTATTTACCGAAGAGTGATTACAAACTCGGACGTGCTGGCGGAAGGAATTACGAAAAAGCTGTTCTGGATGAAGATCTATGGATAAAATATATCTGAGGAAAAGTGTCAACGCGTTTCCACCGTTCGCGTGCTCTTCCATAAACGCGAAGCAAGGAAAATTCGATATTGTTCCATATCTACTGCTAGCGATCCCAGATTTCATTCCGCGATGTTCAGAAACAGAAGTGACAGACATTTTAGCGGCACGCATGTAGTTATTACTGAACATTGCTTTCCTTACATGCCGTGCGACGCTTGAAACGAGCTATCAGCAGCATTTCGGGAACAGACGACGTCCGCCGATGAATCGCCGTCGCAACTTTCTCGCTACCGATAGGCCTAGACGTCACGAGCCTGTGCGGAGAGCGCATTTTGCTGTAGAACCGACTTGCAGAACAGAAGCTGCGTCGGCACTTCTTGGTCCATGGTTGCGACTTTGGCAGCCCCAAAATCAAGCTGCACATGTTCTAACGCGCCGGCAGTGCGATTGCCGGTGATAGATGCCCCCAAGCCTGAGACTTTGGCGCAGTTTGGCACAATTTTTGTCGATATTATCAGGATGGCGCAGTAAATACAGTTTGGCGCACTTTGGCGCAGTTGGCGCAGGAGTGGAATCACTGGCACATGTTAAAGAACGTGGTCAAATTTCTGGAGCCCTCCGCTACGGTGTCTCTCGTAACCATATCGAGGTTTTGGGACAGAAAACCCCACTAATCATTATTATTTAAAACCTCTATTTACACACACCCCCCACAATATGGCAAAAAGAACACGCTTACATGTGGCTTGTGTGCTACTGTTGACCAGACAGTAAGGTGTTGTTCCAACACCAATGTGCACTTTTGGACGATGCTTGCTGCAGAAGGAAATAACTAGTCTCCTACACGTTCGAGATTTGGCAGTGACATTGTGCTGCTGTTCATTTGGGACACTGTCTTGAGTTCCTATGGCTGCTGTGGTGTTTTCCTCTGCACACTCTTGCAGTTTTTCTTTAAGCTGCTGCCGAGTACTCTTTTGGGCACTGTCTTGAGTTTCCATGGCTGCTGTGGCATTTTCCTCCTCATGATCTCGCAGTTTTTCTTTACACTGCTGCTGAGTACTCTTTCGGGCACTGTCTTGAGTTCCCATGGATGCAGTGTTGTTATCCTCCTCACAATCTTGCAGTTTTTCTTTATGCTGCTGCCGTGTACTCTTTCGGGCACTGTCTTGAGTTCCCAAGGCTGCTGCACTGCTTTCTTCCTCATCATCATCCAGTTTTTCTGTGCGCTGCTGCCATGTACTCTTTTGGACACTCCGTCCTGCAGAAAAGAAAAAAAGAAAGTCATAGCTAGCATATAGTCCACACAAGTCAACTAGAGTTTGAAATATAATGCTTTTTTAGATAGTCTGCAGGAACAGATTTGCACCAAATATAGCTCTTTCGCTTGTTAGTTTGTTTGCAACAAATGTGTACTGCAGGCTCACAAAAATTTCATGATCAATAATGATGCCTTTATTAGAATGCATGTCAAGCCAATAAACGGTATGGGTGCTGACCATTTGGCCTTCCTTCGTCCTTGCGCTGCTTCCAAGATGAATCCTGACCAACTCGCCCAATTGTCTATTTTACTACGTCTCGCATATTGCGTCATACTGATGACTCTAGAACCCTCAAGATTACAATTGTGCAACATGACTCATGGCACACTCACTCATGAGTTGACTCACTCAGACTCGCATTGAGCCGCGAGTCTGAGTGAGTCCAGGTGAGTAATTTTTTTGTGAGTCTGAGTCCGAGTGGGTCCAAATGAGGAAAATCTTGGCGAGTCTGAGACGGAGCGAGTCCAAAGCACGAAATATATTTCTTGAGTGAGTTTGAGTGAGCTCCACATTTTTTGCCGACATATGGTCCAATTTACTCAACTTCAGCATTACTGTCAGCCTTATGTTGGCTCACGTTTATACTCACAGCTACTCACACATACTTCAAAGCACTAGCTTTCATACACCATTTCAATATTTATTGATCAGAGGTGTGAAGGTGCGTTACAAAGGGGGGGGGGGGTTCTTTTGACCTTCCTTCAGGAAAATCTTTCACGGGAAGCTTTGATAAAGATATCTCGTATAAGTTATATCTTTCAATAAAAGTGTCCTCACTGGATTACAACCACCATTAATAACTCGTATTTGAAGTTACGAGATTAAAAGGCACCAAGTAAAGCACCAATTATGTGAGATTTTGATGTTAAAGGAGAGTAGATGCTATGGTCCAAAAATTTAAATATATGCTAATGGACTCATGAGTCGACTCACTCAGACTCAGATAGAGCGCGAGTCTGAGTCCAAGTGAGTAATGTTTTGGTGAGTATGAGTCTGAGTGAGTCAGGAGAAGGAACATTTTGGCGAGTGTGAGTCTGAGTGAGCCCTAAGGGCAAAATACATTTCATGAGAGAGTCTGAGTGACCTCCACATTTTTTGCCGACCTATGACCATGACACACCAATCTTGAATTCCCAGCAACCTCCTTCAGAATTCAAGGGTGAACTTGTGATGCAGCATGAGGCAAAGTTTCCAAGTGTAGTGCAGTATCTCATTTCCTTGAAGTGATCCCCTATGTTTAAAAAAATGTGTTCCTACTAAACGATATACATGGACATGGTATCAATTCCACAGCAAGTCACACCCACAGTCAACAATCAGCTATGTGTGAATGAAGAAAAGACCTAGTAAAGCATCCAGCAAAATGTTCTGAAGATAGATAGGGAAGAAGAAAGATGTAATAACGAAACATACAGCCTTTTGGCTCTAGAATTGCAGATGGAATTCCATAAGGATTACTGGCACCAGCAATAGTGTTTGTAAATGCAGCTTTGCACTGAAAAGCAAAGGTGCTGTCAGGGTAGGAAGTTAAGCAAAGGTCAGTGGAGCAGTTGGCAATGCAGGCCCATGCAAAAAATTGTCAGCCCCTATCCTACAAGAAACAGAGGTGCATGCGAAGCACCATGAAGTTGCATCGCTGTTCTTCCAAACGTATACTTGCAACTAGCGTCAAACCACATTGTCAAACCACAACCTGTCGCATATGGCACACGATGTATCGAAGTGCCGGTTGAGGAACTCGTGTTGGAATCGGGTTGTCGCACTGGGAAAGAGTAACGTAGGGTCACACACATCCACACCATCACCTGTTTCTGCTGCTTGTACACTTGTTGATGCTAGCTCCCTGGCTTTTGCCCTTGGTTCTTTTTGTGATTCGGCATGCCTGTCATAGGCTGGGCCTGGCGTTGTGCTTCACCTTGGCGAAATCTATCCTTGCTTGCTCGACGTTGTTTCTTAGCTTCCACCTCTGCTTCTTGAACTCCTTCCTCAGCCCGCCACTGCTGTGTAGTACCCGCTTCAGCTTGCTAAAACTAGGGATTATCTCGGCAAGCTCACGCACGTTCATGAAGCCGCTCCCAATGTAGTTCTTTCACGGCTGCCTCCTCTTCGGCAGAGCAGAGCAAGCGCAGCCAACCCGTAGCACAGCTGGCCTTGAACTTGCGAGAAATGGCGCATGTGGAGCCAGCGAACCCTCCTTTCCCTTTTACGGAGGGAGGAAACATTTGTGATTGGCTGGAAGAGTGGCATGAAACGGCGCACTACTTGCGAGAGCGGAGGGTTTCCGGTTGCCAGCTGTGAGTGAGGAGGAGAACCTATCGCCTCTGAGCGAATCCGGGCTTTTCGTACGATGCCGGCTTCACCTGACCTCACAAGTAAGCCAATACAAGCTTCGCTTGAAAAACTACACGAGGCAGTGCAAGGGGCTCGACAGAGAGTTTGACTTCATTCACAGTGAGAGAGGCGTGAGTATTACTACTGTAAAATCCCGAGTAAGGGCCCCTTTCCCTTTTTTGGGAGATTTGAAATATGTGCCAATGGCCGAGCAAGCGCTCCCCACTTTCCTCCCGCCTTTTTCATTGCTTCATTCGCTGTTTTTATTCGCATAGCGAGGGTGAATAACGACAGCAAATACATGCATATTCAATAAAGCATTTCAGTGAAAACACGTGTGGCTCTTCCACCATCTTGAATTTTGAAATGTGACCGAGCAAGGGCCCCCTCCAAATCGTGTCGGATTATCTTTCACCACAGGAGGGGCACTTGCTCGGGATTTTACAGTAGTTGTGAAGAAATACTCGGGAACATGCATAAAAACATTAAGCTCCATTCCACCCTGTGAAGGTGGATGACCAGCAAAGCTGTGTAGAGGGGACACCTCGTCGGTGTCACTATATATATAATACAGAGATTCACATGCTATTTGCAACTTTCATGTACCGTGGCACCACCAAGCGGTGGCTGCCAGAAGCCTGTCGAGATTATCGATATGTAGGACCTGCTTGATACAGCAAATGTTGCCGCTTGTGCAGTCTTGTCCGAGGTGGAAGAGCTGTGTGGAGCCCAT